>NC_053414.1:10872016-11147016 GCF_016859285.1 Xiphias gladius | reverse complement strand
TATTAAAACATTCAGTAAACCCTCAAGATCTGTGAATAGGGGCACTGTCACCCTGGAGGAGACCACTCCCAACAGAATAAAAGTGCTTCATAAAAAGAGAAAAGTGATCACTCAGAATAACTTAGTACTGATTTGTGAGTGGATCCAAACCGGGTCCTGAACAGGACAGGGGATCAATTGAATTCTGACCTGAAGTAAAATGTCAGTGCAACCTGACTAAGATCACTTCGGCATTACACATCACTATCATGTCAACTCACACACACACACACACACACACACACACACACACCTTTTTGCTGATAGTGGTTGAAGTTAGCAAGAATGTTATAGGAGTTAGAAGCTTGAAATAAAGAAGTGAAAAGGCATATCCAAAACTAGCCAATGCAAATAAAGGTTAACTATGAAAACCATATATAAGCAAAAGGAGACTTAGAAATACTTGTTAATTTTGCTTTGTGAAGGCATGAGTCCAGTTTGCTTTATTGGGAATCAAACAGAGCTCAGAGTTAATAACTTCAGACCTTCACTTGATGGAGTCGTCACATCAAGCTTCTAGCACAATAATTGTGAAATCAATAGAATCAGCATTTTCAAAGAGAAATATAGTGAAAAAGTTATATTGCAGCCAACTCATTAATGAACAGATAGATCCGCGTCACCTGGCCGTCACAACTTTTGTGCCCAAGTTTAAAGACTTATTTACTCACTCAAAGTGTCACTTCCCCCACTAATGCAGAAATGTACTTTGTTTACATAGTTCTGCATATTTCAGAATTTGAATCCATCTTCTCTGGGCCTGTGACACTGTGGAAATGTGGCACGAGTACCTTTCAGACTTGTATAAATGTACTCCTGTCCAAATTCTTCCACTAGGAAGATTTGGTCACTGCGTGGTAAACGGGAAACTGCATGAATGCGCAGTGCAGTAAGACATTTATGCCAAAAGAGGGAGCTGCTGTTTTAAATATGAACCACGAACTGTCAGTGCAGTACACTATAGGGAAGTTTTCACAGTGGTGATGTGATAATAATCACATACTGCCTCTAAGTAACTTCTTCTGTGAGCAAATGCTCGCTTCCTGCAGAAGTATCCTAAAGGGTCAGTTCACCCAAATTGCACAATGTTATACTTGTGTGTTGTGGTATCTCGCCCTGTAAATGGTTTTGGTTTTATATGTCCAAGTTTTGTGATATCCTTCCTCTCAGATTTTAGTCTCCAAACCAATACAAAGGAAAGGAATGGAATTTTGTTTTTGGTGGTCAGAGCAGTGCAAAAACAAACAAATTTTAACAGCAACAGAAACAGTATCCCTGTTACTCTGGATAATCAACAGATAGGGTACACTTCTGAAGTAGAAAGTAGTTCCAATGAAAGCTGTTCACAAACAACAACTGTGCTTACCTTCTTGTTGGAAGAGCTTTGGTGTGTACAACCCGAGTCCAGGTTATTATTGGGGGCAGACACATTGTTCCTGAGAGAAGGAGAGCGCAGCCCGTCCTCCCCTTCTCCTTCCTCCTCCTCTTCCTCCTCTCTTCCACTCTCAACCGAATGTTCAAAGTCATCACTGTCTTGGTCCATCTCTTCCTCGTCCTCATCCTCCTCCTCTTCCTCCTCTCCCTCTTCCCTCTCCTCTTCCTCCCTTCCCTGTTCTTCCCCTCCCTCTGTCCTCTCCTCCGCCTCCTCCTCCTCCTGGTGGCTGCTGCTGTTGTTGTTCTCCTCCTCTTCCTCCTCCTCGTCCTCTGACCTCTTTCTCCTCTTCCCCTTCCTGGCTCCTGGCTGGGCACCCATGGTTGTTCTCGGCCACCGTCAACCTGTGATGCCTCAGGCTGTGACCAAAAAAAAACAAAAAAACAATGTCTCTAAAAAACAAAGGTCTGATTAAAATTCAATTTGTTCCACTTATACCTGCCCGAAAGTTTCTAATTTGTTACCAATGTGCAAATCTTTCAAAGTGCAAGCATTTCCACATGATTTCACTTGCTTACAACTCACTAATCCACTTTAGTCCTACAGGTTTATATATCATATGCTTCTATATCCCTATAATAAAATTTCTTGAATGTCAGTTGGCCTTACCCTCTGCTGCAGCTGCTCTTCCTCCTCTACTACCCGGTTCATGTGCTCATCCTCATCGCCCTCCTCTGCCGCCTGCTGGGGTGCCCGGGCTGTGGAGGAGGCGTTACCTCGCACTGCCGGACCCCCCGGCCCTCGACTCCGCCTGCTGCTGCTGCCCCCCGACAGCAGATCCTGGTTCATTTCCAAAAGCCAGCTTGCTACCTCCTGGACCTTCGCTAGGCTGTCTGAGGAGGAGAAGGGCTTGACGTTCTGGAACACAAAAAATGACAAAAGACATATGATTAAAATATATTGTTTTTTCTTCTATAGACATTTAGCTTGTGTTTCTGGGGAAAAATCACTCAACTGATAAAGAGAAAGAGTAAAGACTCTTTTTAGAGAGGATTCCATACAGACAAACGCATTCTGGACTGCTTTTTTCCTCCAAACAAAAGTGTGAATATCCCTCCTCATATTCTATTCATTTGTTTTAATCAAAATAATGGACATTAAACATTTGATCTCAGAGACACTTTTGCTGTGCAACAGCAGACAAGGGGGGGAAAAAAAGTGGGAGTGATTGTGTCTGGCTTCAGATCACACAGCATCGGATGCTCTGCCTCACATAAGGACGAGGGGCAGAATAGCCTTGAGAGCTACCAGTGTTCCAAGCTCCAACAAGCCAATAAACAATGTCCAATCTGTCAAATACAAAAAAAAAAAAAAAAAACATGGCTTAGATGTACCAGAAGCTTGTCCAACAATTGTCTTTAAGATTTACATAGTCTACATACTTTGGCAAAATTAAAGACATTTTGTTTATCTTCTAAATCTGATGTGGTGCTGCTATAAATTTACCAGTTTATGATTGCAAGCATACTTAATGAACACACAAGTCACGTAGTTTGCTTCAAAAATCTATAAAATTGTGTGTGGAACTGAAGGATAGACACCAGAGCCTTATCTACAATGAGACAGCTTCACCTTCTGACGCTGAATCAGAGACGCAGCAATGCAGACAAGAATCCAACTCGAGCAACAACACTAATATATGACCATTAAAGCATCAACTCTCTCGAATCAAAGCTTCTTTCGGTCTATATGTTCCTGCCCTTACAGGAATGTTCAGGCACATATGATGCTGCAAGGCAGCGATATGTAGTTAAGCTATTAAAATTGACACATACAGACACAGGGCAGGGGTGGCCAAGAGGTGAGACTGTAGGAAGGGGACGCAAGTGCAGACTAAACATCAGAAATGCTAATCAAGAGGAAGACACTGTTGCCTCAGTAACTACTAGGGATGCACTGACGTCACTGTTTCTCTCCCTATAATCATTATGATACCTAAAGTCAGGGTATTGGCTTACACTGGGCATCTATACAACAGCAGACATCTTTTTCTATTTTCCTATTCAAAAAATGTATACCTCGCTATCTAGGACCAACTGGTTCCTGAGGGCTGTAACTACTGTACACATTACTTCTTAAATATGAATATATATACACACACACCAGTATTTTCTTAAGGCTTGTACAACCTTCACCTGCACAATCACCCTATCAGGCTACAGCAAAGGGGTTACGTAGATGACACGTGCAGGGCTAAAACAAGGGGTAGAGAGACAAAAAATTACTCATACGCACAAGTTCTTGGAAACATAAAAACCAGTGACCTTGAGGAGAGTCAGACGTCCGCACAAGATAAGGAAATTGTGGGGAAGAGGGGTCACACAACATGATTTGGAGATGGTTCAGATTTCTAAATCTGGATAAACAGCAGAGCGATAACCATTGCAAGATATGCAGGCGACCTCTGCCGCCAAAGACGGGAAACACAACAAACATTTTCTACCATTTGAAACGGCACCATCCCACTGAGTATCCAGAAAGCTAAAGTTTGCCATCCCAAACTTTTAGCCCTTGCAGCCCTGCTTATAAACAAGCCTCTTGTGGTAGTTCAACGGTCAAAACTAAACTAGGTGTAAAGGTTATACCACATATTCAAGATTCAATCCCAAACTGAATATACCCCTTGAACTTGAAATTAAAAAGGTAGCCTGTAGAGTTTTCTTGTATTTTCTTGTAAGCCAAGTCTACATTCAGTGTCACTCAACAAAACTCATTGTGTGTGTCCCTGTGGTCTAACAAACATGTCAAATGCATTTCCTTCCTCAGCAATGGTATTAAATGTATATATCAATAAATATTGATACTGATCAATATAAATGTACTGATTCATTACATCTCGTTATATTGCATTACACCCTCCAAAATCTGCAGTTAAATCTTCCTAACATACAAATTCTGAATAGGCCCCCCTCCCCTGCAAGCCTCTCTAAATGATCCCAGGGAGGCTTGAAAAATATAAAAAGGTATTAATTAAAGTATTACAATCCAAATAAAGGGTCTACAAATACTGGGTGTTGTATGTTGTACAGATGTTAAAGCCCTCTGAGGAAAATTTGTGATTTGGGGCTATGTAGATAATAGTGACTCTTTCAGACAACTAGCAAAGCTACCAACCAGAAACAATATCTTAGTTGTCACTGTCACTACCAATCCATCTGGATGTAAAACAGTAACAAAGCCACAGAGACACGAGATATCACTGAATTGACTTAACTTTTGCATCTAAGGTCCAGTCACAGTCTGTTTATGTGGGTACAAAAAATGAAAAGGAGGATTCTAAAACGTACAATACTGCAACTATAAGTTGGATGGGTTTCCAAAAAGATCACAAAATTCAAAAGACTGTGGGGAATAAATTGAATTTGCAAGTCATGTTTCTATTTATAAAAAGACAGTTCCATTGACTGTTCACTAAAAGCTCTACTTCTAAACAACAACAAGCCTTTTGAGGATACTTTTTTGTGCTTATCATATCATATTTCCATTGAGTTAAGTCAGCTGGTCAGAGATAGAGTCAACGTGATTCAAAAACAAAAGTCTAAGAGGTGAAACTTCTCTATATGCACTGTATCATCTTTACTTTGGTCTGGTTCTGTTTCGTTACATCCAAATCAGTGGATTCTAAAACCACACACAACTTACTCCGAAGCAATTCAACCCAATACACAACTTATATTTTTTTGACTCAACATGCAAGTGGTACAAAAAAAAAAGGCTCATGTAAATAATAAGGATGTGTGACTCGTGGATTTGTCCAGTCCAAGTGGGAATGGGCTGACTAGGTAGGATGCAACGCAGCTCCAACTTTAAGGCTTTTTAGCAATGACTTGCACCAATACATGTGCAGCTGTAAGACAAGCTGTAAAGAAAAAAAATGAGTTTCTAGAGTTTCTTTATGCAGCAGCACCTACTCAGCAAAAACGGGTGGAAGTGAAGTTTTATACGACCAAATAAATGACAGATATTCTGCAAGTGATAAAAAGTATATCAACTACAGATTGCTCGCCAGTGTCTCTCAAAGCAGTTAGAACATCATTATAGTTGAACACACTTTCTTCCTGTCACATAACTCTGTAAATTGGGATTTAGACCTATATGATGGGCGTTCTGTTACCTTAATTCTCAAAGTAAACCAAAGTAAAGATAAAAAGGTTTTCCAAACAGCTGTGAACAACACAGAAGAGGGCAGTTTGACAGGGCGGTTTATTCAGCCTAACCCTTCATCCATTAACAATACTTTGAGGTTTTCAACTTTTCTAATCTGTCGATTAGATCTTTACTATTGGGCACATGAGCTCAGAGGTTCACTACTGATAACACACTGTATGAAAAAGATTATTTTTGTGTGTTAAATTGTGTATAATCTTGGCTAAAGCACCTTTAAAAAGGCGCCAATGGTTCTTTTCAATGCCCACATGAAGTCTCTAGCTAATCTTTACTATGACAAATTAAGAATCAGCTATGCATGCTGCACTTCCAGATCTCCTCACTGTACTTTATAAAAGATGAAAAAATATTTTTGGTAGGCTCACGTACTTTATCTGTTTCAGTGCAAACCAACTGCTTTGACCTTGAGGAAAAAGTCGCTAGTCCCTTTGTAAGGCTTCTCCACCTCTTGGCTGTATAGTCCTGGTGCTGTGGTGGGAAGCATTAGACCGATCTCAGATTGCACAGCCCCCCCTCGGGACTGCCAGTTCATTGCTGTGAGCTGAGAAGAGGAAGGCTATGAATAGCTAAAGTTGTCCCTGCCTTTTACCGGAACGATTGAGGTTCCGTAATTAGTTTCCTAAACACGGCATGAAATTTGTTTGTTGTTATTGTTGTTCAAACAATTGTGAGTGGTGCAAACAGGGTGAGGGAGATTGACATACAATAAAAGCGCAACACTGATGAAAAAAAGACGTAACACCAGGTTCAGAGACAATATTTGGCCAAGAGCTTTAGTGTTCTTGATCAAAATGACAATAATGTGTGAAAAACAGTTAACGTTTTTTCCTAATCATTCCAATCACTTATATAGCAAGCAAAAAAATCATATCAAAATAACAGCAAGATTAAAAAATTGTGCTTCTCTTGAAGCATATAAAGTGGCTGAATTGGCTTTTTTTTCCAGGTAATACCTAGAAAGATAAAATTCCAGTAACAGACTCTACATGTAGCCTTTAGTATTGCACACACAAGTTTCATTCATCAGTCTCTATTCTTAGTCCTGCAAGAGCTTTGAAGTAGACAAAAATAGCTTTGGGAAGCTGAAGAGGGCAGGTGGGAATTTGTGTCTCCTGGAGCAAACAGGTGACACAGGTGCCCGGGAGATAGAGAGCCACTCAGAACACACAAAAGAAATAAGATTTTTTGTCTTTCAAGTTATGGGATAATGATCAAAGACCAATACTTGGTTTAAAGTAAGAAACAAAGCTTTGTTCATCATTTTGAAAAACCATCTCTACAACTATTTATTTGAAAAAACAAGGGCCAACCTTTCCTGGAGTTAACTAGCATCATCTGGTGCAGCTTAAGTTCTACTAACACTTAATATTTAATAGATAATAATTAAAGAAGCTCTAATCAATATGTTTATATCAACCTTGGATCAAATAGCTTTGTAATGGGAAAGAGGTCACTCTTAGTAACAAACCCACTGAGAAGTATCCTTAAGTCTGCAGTTCCCCTTTAGCATCTTTCAGCTCATCATTTTTAGTTTTCCAGCCCACAAACTCCACTCTGATCTGTTTTTAGACACAGCAAGCAACATTTTTCAGCAAAAAAAAGCTCTCACCGTATGCTACTAGATGGTAATTGTAGTGGAGCATTTAGCAATGAAAAAGCTATACTTGGTGGTTGCTATACTAAGTTGGTGGAGACAAAAAAAAAAAAGGTAAGAGTGAATATTAGACTTACATCCACTGGCCAGAAACACCAGTCCAAATTAATACTGATGTTTTTCTACTTCTGTTGGATATGTAAAAAGTCAACTGATTGCTTGGTTCAGTATAAAAACTAACTAATACGTTAATATTGTACTTACAACTTTATCCGATGCCAAGTTGCAAAAATAAATAAATAAAATTATAACTTAAGTTTTTTTTAATTAATTACTCCAGCTTTAACAAAAACAGAGTTTTACTTCCTTTAAAGCTATTCTGCAACTGAAACAAATGGAAGCATATCCTGCCTGTATTCACTCCGTTTGCTAACCAGTTGTGGCATGCCAAGTTAGACACCATTTCCTTAATTGCGCCCTTGAGCCTGTTACTTTCAATGTTGCTTCTTGGCCAAAAGATTTTTCCTTCTTAGAATAATAAGATGTATATAGACCATCACTGATGGCGTGTGCCCAGTAGTCTGGCAGTTCAACATACATCCAGACAGTCCCTGGAATGGCTGCTGATTGGGAGGGGTTGGGGTTTCTTCAGAGTGCTGTGCCAAGTTGGCACTTCACAGACAAAACCACAGCTGTGACTTCAGCAAGAGTATGCTTCTCTTGGGTGGACTTGGACAGAGTTCTCCACCTGTTTTAGTGCGTGGGCAACAGGTACGCATTAACCTTCTACAGCATCAGCGCAGCAGCTAACCTGCCTGCCCCACCACACAGCTGGCATCCAAACTGTTTCCTACGGCTGCAGAATGAAACCCAAAACACAAGTTAGTATTAATTTGTTTATGACCTACATCATAACAGTTTATTGTTAAGAAGTACGCAATTTGAAATTGAAAGTAAATTTGCTTTCACAAAAATTATTTCTAGAGGCAGCATAGTATGCACTATCAGGCCGAGAAAGGCATTTTAACTGTTCGGTATCAGTCATAAGTCATGATCTATTTCTGGTCCAATTGCAAACAATTGCATTCAAAGGTACACCAGTTGTAGTTGTAGTTCTTTTCAACTGCCAAATGTCTTGTACGGTACATATCTTGGACACAAATCTTATCAAAATCAAATTTAAGGGATTCTCATCAATAATGCTTGCTTATGTCAAGCGTTTATAGAAATAAATGACTATTGGTCGAGATATCCTTTTCTGATTTTTTTTTAGTCGATTTTTTTTAGATTTTCTGGATTTTTAGGTATTGGCCTCAAAAGTCCAATATTGGTATGGCTATAGAATAGATGTATTGATTTTTAACCTATTCACAGCCTTTACAGCTAAAAGAACTCCCTTTATCATGTCCCATTAATCAGTGATTTCAGCATCTAAATAACCATTTTAGGATTGAGAAAAAGAGATTTTGAGAAAGCAATGTTATATAGATAAAGACAGGAATAAGATAAAACTTTCTCTCCAATTAAAAACTGTTCATGAATACAACTGCAACACAACAAACTTTATGTTACATCTGTCATTAAAATATGGTTTAAAAGGGTGTGAAGATTATCTGCTTATTCCAGTAATTGAGGTAATATTATACACTGAAAGGATTCTGGCCAGAGCAAACAAACTGGGGTCTACTGACATATGCTTATTTGTGAATTAATGATGTCTGAGTTGAATATCTAAAAAATGCGGGTATCTATAAAAATAACCGTTTCAAATCAATCAAGATTAGAATGCTCGTGAGGAGATTCTGCGTTTGATGATCCGTTGTGAAAACTAAGATCCTCTGGGGCTAAAGTGTGACAGGAATTTCCAGCTTTGAAAAGGTGAAACCAGACTTAAAGGAGAATCAATTGTTTCAAGGCTATTGGATACTGCTAGGACATAAACCTTGTTGAGAATAAGAAAAGAAAATTAGTGGACTGAGCTGAAACCCTCAAATGGCAGCAATAAATCACACCAATGTGCCCTTAATATAACAGTGCGATAGAGTGGAGAAAAATATTGGCTGTTCACAGAGTACATAGAAACTGATATAAATTGAGCCGCGGACATATAGTGGCTTCTCTTAGATACTCAAATATTAACAGTGGGACATGAGTGAAGACTGTACAAACCAATATTAGTGTTTGAAAGCTCAAGGAGACATTCTACTATATCAAACCTGCCTCCTTAGTAACTGCAACAAGTGACACAAAAGCAATAAAAGTTAACGATTTTTTAAGTTTTGCAATTATGAATTCTTTTAGCCAAGAAATGCAGTAAGAGGAACTGTTTCCTGGATTCTAAAAAAGTCGAGTAATCCTATAAATAAAGTGTTTGTTAAAAATCTTTGTGTCTTCAGTTCAATGCAGAAGCTATTAATCGATGGCTCTATTTCAAGCTTCTGCCCTGTGATGTCTCTGATGAAGAATGTGAAACCTCAATCCCTGAGCTGCTTGACAGAGGGACAATGTTTTTCCACATTCATTTTGCAGTGAAGCATTTCATCCTGTGACAATGCTTTCTCAGGAATGCAATGACTTGGTATTATTGGGCGGTTGCCCAATAATACCACAACATTTTCCTTTGTGGATTTCTATCATTACTCATGAGAGCATAAATCTTCTTGGAAACTAAGAGAATCAATCTCCTCTGCTGTGAGAATGGCCAACTGACATTCTGGGATTTTAAAAATCCCAGTCGGTGCCAGCCAACTATTAAAGCAGTCACGTGTATAACAAGCAATGAAACAGGGGGAAACCTAGAAGGTACAGTCATGAGACAGAAGCCTACGTTAGAGCGAGTCGCACTCTCAATTACACACACTGGCACGTGCACACAAGCACTCAGACGCACATACAATCTTGTTTGGCTTTTATTTGTTCCATTAGAAAAAGCTTTTTCTCCAACTGAGGAGGGGCTGTAAACCTAAGGCAGACTGAAGGCATCCATTTAAATGACTCTGCTAGCTGAAGCAAGTCCACTGTTGTCAAGGCAGCAAACAGCCATTAAATCACCTGGTTCCATTAAAGAATCAATTACTGTGCCATTCTCCCTGGTAGCACAGTTGTTCAGCCTGAGAAATCGTCTCGGACAACCAAAGATGATGAACAAAAATGCTGCACTCCACACGCGGTGCTTTTATACGATACGTTTTCAGGTCCCATATGTTTCCTGCATCGCACACAGGTGATAACACATGAATATAATAATGCCGACCGATTGGGAGGTGTGAAGACACAGATGTGGCTGTGTCCATGGGCGCTGACGCACCTTTACCTTTGGTTGAGGTGGGCAGCCGGTGGCCAGTCGCTGCAGCTGTTCTGAAGTATGGCTGCAGGAGAGGAGATCTGAGCAGCAAGCTGTGCGGCCCAGTCTCTTCATCAGAGAGGAGATGATGCTGCAGCCACAGCCACACATCGACTTGCTCATTAGTTTTCTGGGGTTAGAAGACGTGTGGGGGGGGAAGGAAAAAAAAATGGGACTAGCTGCAAGCCACAGCCACTTCCTAGTCCTTGTCTAATTCCCTCAGTTGTCCTCACAGCTGATGCCTCTTCTGTGATGTATTCCACATGGTGCAGCTGATCCACAGGTACTCCGTCACCGAGATCAGGTTTTATCTACAGTCAAAATAATACAGATGCCGTCACTCACCTTAATCCATAGTGAGGGCAATTGAGTTGGGAAGTACAGTTTGTCGGTCCATTTCACTCGTGATTGCTTCCCACTTACTCCACTCCCTCTGCTGTACTTCTGTCTCTGAACAGACACACGCCGCCTGCTGTAGCTCTCCGTTTTGCCAAACTCACTCCCATCCACAAAACACCTTCTCCTGATTTTGCAAATAAGACACAGGCTGCAGTGCCTGCCACTACTCCCTTCTTTCTCCCACAGTTGCCATCCGTTTCTTTCCACTCCCTCCACTGCCTTCGGCTGCTCCTGTGCAATGAGGATGCTATCCTTGTCAACGCTATTGTCACCACTGTACACCCCCCCCCCACACACGCAAACACACACACACACAAACACCCCACCCCCCACACCAGCAGCCTCAACGGTAAACCCCTCAGACTGAGCTCCACAAACTTGCCGATAAAAGTGCTTCCCTCATATGACATTCAAGGTCCTAGTTTTACCAATAATTCAGGAAGTAGTAGACAGAATATTATAAGAAATATAAGCCACTCTGCCTGCACCAGAAGGACTAATAAGCTGGATACAGTCAGGATGCAGTGGGGGAGGGGTCAAGGGTAAGCATTTAGGAGACAATAACAGAGCAGCCAGGATTATTATCGTAATAATCTGTCAGTACAGTCAAGATGCTGGTGATGAATGCTGTAATAATCAGTGAATTAAAAGATGCTTTAAAGGCTGAAAATCCTAATAATATGACCTTTTCTCTAATTGATCAATAATACCTGAAAAGGCAAATGGAAAATAAACACTGATAATTTGCAGTTATTAAGCTCTATCATAGTAATTTACAGTTAATAAGCTTTATTAGATTAACTAGAGGGAGCACAACATTATATGGTAAGTATGGTATGGTTCCTACAGTTTGTGTGTCGGTGATTAGTTTCAGTTTAAATATCTGCAATCTAAGAGCATCCTTTTTAATTTCCTTGTGTTTCAACATCTGTCCCGGCTTTAGTGAGACTGCTCATCCCAGATGTTTATCCTAATGATTCTAGTGACACGCGGGGACAACGTGGACACCATTTAGCGCAGAAGCTAATAGTTACCAGAGCTGATGAAGCCAGGAAGCCTTGGGAGAGAGATGGCGAGTGGGAGGGGCAGTAATAATGGCAAAGCAAAGATAGGCTGACAAAAGATGAGAATGGGCCCTCTGTTAAAGGAACGGCAGCAGCTTGCTATTAATAGCACGTACACAAAATAATGTCAAAAGCATTGTCTCCTATGACCACACCAATACGAAGACAACAAAAAAAGGAGAAAATGCTCAAGGCTATGCAGATGCTGCAAAATACTAAGACTAACCAACTACAATGACAGTTTCCCATACTTTGCTACAACGAGCAGATGTCTTTTTCAGATAACATCACATAATAATCAGTGTATCTGTTAGTAAGCATAACAATCAACAGGAACATCAAAACTAGGCATCATATCAATACTTCCAGTGCTGATTCTGTACATACATTTTAAAATGTAGCAATCCTGTATTGTGGTTTAAAGCTGAAACAACGAGTTAATTAACTGATCAGTCAATCAACAGAAAATTCATTTCCTACATAAAAATGACCAACATTTGATGGTCCCAGCCCCTCAAAGGTGAGGATTTGCTGCTTTTCTTCATCTTGTATCAGAGGTTTTCAAAGTCTGACACTGTGGGGCTGCGCTCAGACAGAATTGTTGTTTGCAAATTGACCATGTTGATAACTGGGCTAAATCAGTGGGTCAAACTACAATAAGTAACTTCCAATGGTTTTCAGAACCCAGGATCATGCACCTGTCCCTTTCACATGAAAGAGTATGCCTCATTTCTCTCCCTCTGCGCCTCCTCTTCATCTCTCCAAATTTTTGCTCAATCGAAATCATTTTCAATCCGTGCAGACATGCCTCGTCTCAGCTTTCGCTGCTCGGAACAAATTAGGGTCTATTAACATCCACTGATCTTTTTACACTGAGATTATATGCAAATACACCACCACTAAATATTGGCTTCGTGTTTGAACCTTTAAGAAGCCAGTTAAAGTGTGTCCACAGATGGTACTAAAGTATATTTGCACCTGGGCTGACCACCCTGTTCAGTGCTCACCATACTGGCTGGGTTTAATGACGCAAGGAGATCTGCTCTAACATCGACTGCCATTAGTCTCTTTTTAGATGTATTTTACAAAAGAGAACTGTTATTGTTCCCTCCGTTTATATGGGTGAGGTGCATCATGCTTTGGTGTGCAGCTGTGACCGCCTTGCACTCAACATAAAAGAGGGTGGAGAGAGTAATGATAAAGCACTTAAAGCTTTTCTCTGTGCTCACTCACTGGTACATCTTTGTGCTGTTGATAGGAGTGCTACTAAAGGTGACACCTCACTGCGATTCATTGTAACAGAGTTACCCTGAAACACCAGGATGCCATCTCCCTGGAACAAATAGCACATCAGGAGAGAAACTGAACACAACAAAAACAGAGACCTCTGTCTACAATCTTCAGAAAAAATTTATAAAAGGAAAATGCATAACTGGATTTTTTTTATGCTACTGTCTGTCCTTGTCCTAGTTTGACAATCTTTACTTTACATATGCAGCAGCTAACATTAAATCAGAACACAATAGTGGCAACATAATTTATCTGAAAAAAAGAATGCTACGTAAGAAAAAATTAGAACCATCTTTCCAGTTTTGTTATTTTCTTGGCCAGGATGAAAAGACAGGACAGGGTGAAAGGGTGCCCTGTTCATTATTTATGAATATTGCTTTTCACTGTGTCAGCTCACTGCTTCCGTATTGATCTATAAAGCGGAGACTCACCACACCATAGCAGAAGGTTTCAGTGGAAGCCATAATGACAAGGCTTAAACACAGCATTTACAGGGAGTATCAACCCCAGTTGTCTGCTACACTGGTATATAACAGTGCTGTCAAAACTGGCCAAAAATTACCTTTCATTATTCCTTCTCAAAAAAAAAAAAAAAAAACCCCACATTGGTTTGAACCATTCAAATAACTATTTTTGCATTATGTCCATAGTGGGGAAAACCAATACAACAAAACATAACTGCTTGGGTGGAATGGTAGGCTAACTGTACATAGCTATTATCAAGGCTCCACAATTTGACGTCATGTGACCAAAATCTGAAATATTTCCAAAAAGGGATTTTTAGATTGCTCGGAGTGGAAATCACTCTTTCTGCGGCCGGGTTAGGTTGTGAACTCTCTGCCATCATCAACACACAGTTGTTGTTGAATTATTCGCCTGTTTCTGCTTGACCTACATTTCATTTTCAATCAATCAATGAAAGTGACAATGTGAGACCCGTGTCCGTCATGCATTCAGCCCAGGCCCACGCGAGAATTCACGAGGCAAACAGCTGTGGAAGTGTTGCTGTTTTTTCTACAATCAAGTATTAATTTTCACAATCGATTGAATGCTTTTTTTTTTAAGACAATTTGATTACATAAAAAATTTTGGAATATTTGTTGACAGCAATAATATGACATGGCATGAATTTCATAATATGGTTATTTTGTTGTATGAATAACTTGATATATAAATTCTACATTCTAAATTGCACCCACAGAACTAATATTTAGCGCATCATTAACTAAAAAAAATTTTTTACTGATCAATACTGGGCTTTATAACAATCTGTGTTTCTTGTAGTCAATGAGAAGAATCAGGCATTGGACGAAATTATGAGTTTACAAAAAGTGCAGTAGGCAGAGTCAATTTAATGCTATTACCACTGCCATTGCAGTTTCATAATCATATGAATGACTTTATCATCAACTAAAATAAATATTAAAAAAAAAAAATACTATACATTTAAAGGACTATGAATTAATGTTAACCCTCTGTACCTGGAAGCTGACTTTTGAAAATAATAAGTCTGAAAATAAGTCCATCAGACATGCATCTTAACGGCAGATGTAAAATAAAACAGTACCCTGAAGGTGAATGCAGCTTTTTGCACTTTAAATTTAACTACAACCCCTAAGTCGACCTATCCCCTGGATGACCATAACTGTGCTCATCTCACCACAGACGATCACAGTGTGGCTCAAAAAAGGCTGTGTCACTGTTGTCTCATCTTCCATTGTGGACTGAAATGTGGCATCATTACACCACATGCTGATCCATTCATGCTGAAGAAAATGCAACTCACTTAAAATAATGATTCATACTTAAAGCCCCATTTCTGTGATCAAAACATGTATGACCTTTAATTAGCCTACTTTCACGTACTTCAAATTATAAAAAGAAAAAAGGGACAAACACAGTTGACATATTTTTGTTTGTGTATTCGGCATTTTTAGGCAACTGTACGTTTGCTGAAACAAAAAGGTGAGCATTAAAATGTGCCTCAGTGTGTCAGAGGTCTGTTTTAACAAAACTACAAACACAATGGATGGCCACTCTGGTACAAAATGAGAAAAGGAAGGTGATATCAAGGTAATATCAAGCAGCCTTAAAATATTAATCATGATTTACTGTGAAGCTGAAGGGGCCTAACAGCATTAACTGTTCAATCAGAAGCTGAGACTGGAAAGAGAAAGATGCAACCACAAACCCTGCTACAACCTGATGCTTTTTTAATATCCTCCTCTAAATCTATTTAAGAAATTTCCAGTTTTGTCATTGTGGTTTGTTTTTTTTGTTTTTTTTTAAACAAAAAAAAAAAATGCTTTCACATACTATTTTCTGTAAAAGCTAGTGATAAATTTAAGATCAATTTAAGCAGCACTTTTGTCCCCGCACTCACTACATGTGAACTTGGTAATGTTTTAATTTACAGGAGGCAAGTTTACTTTTTTTTTTTTTTTTTTTAAATCATCCAAACATGTATGTTGGTTGTATGTTAAACAGCACTACCACAAGTACATTGGTAATTCTAGTTCCAAAAACTTTGACTGAAACCCATGGACTTAATCCTTAATTATCCTCTTGTGAGGCCTCTTGCTATTAGTCTTCATTACTGAAAGATAACATTTCATTACATGGTTTTCAACCATGAAAAATGACTTCTAAGCTGCTCTCTATATTGCACAGCTATGTTGGGATGCACAAATTCCACTTTTTCTCTCCCGGTACTAATTCTGATACCAAAACTTTTGGCACATACAGAGTGCTAAACGGAGACCATTGCTTTTCTTTAACAATTTATAAACTGCATACGTAGTTATATGGAAGTCACTGGGCTATTAACTAATTTAAAACAGGTCCCAAAATCCTTGTCTGACTACTACTGATACAGTTTGTTATCATATCCTTTGGCTGGCATTTGGGGGGGAAAAAAAGTCACATTTTATAATATTTCTTCTCTTGGTATCATGTCAGTAAATTTATTTACAGTATATCCTTAAAGCCTATATTAAAATAAATTAAATACAGAGAAAGACAAAGAAAAACAGAAAAATACAGAATGGCAGAAGGAAAGACAGAGGGACAGATAGGAAGACAGATATATCACAACAATATCTTTGACATTTATGAAATACCCTGTTCATACTGACCATCTCGAAAGCTAACCAAAACCTTTTTTGTCACAAAATCATAGTGTCTTTACATTATTCCATGTCTTGAAGTCTATGTAAAGTACTGATTTATAGGCAAATTACTTCCCTTTTTCTGCAAAAAGAAAGAGGTGTCTGCCTCTATATCCTTTATTTAACTATTTAAAATCATGGTCCACTTTGACGTATAAAGCCAATTGCGCTACGAATGATGTGGGTCCAGTACATCCATAGCAGGTGCTTCAATGAGACTGATGCTGCCACTAATGAGACATTAAGGTCGACTGTTGTAACCAGTGTCTAATGGACAAAGCTTAGAGTCTATAAACTCCCCAAACAAAGCCACAAAATAATTTATGTTATCAGAAACCTAAGAGAAATGATTCACTTCACACTGGCCTAATCTGTATTGTTTAAATTTCCAAGTGGAAAGCAACAGTCTTTGAAAAAGCATTAAGATTTGGACTTGTCAACAAATTATATCAGTAGTTAATCAAGTGGCAAATGTGTGCTAATTAACATGGTGCCATTAATCAAACCAATTAGCGGTTGACACATTGAAGTGGGCTTGCAAATTATACCCTCAATTATCCTAAAGCTCTCAAAACTGACACACTGAAAGGAAAAACACTCACAAAGTCGAATAGTGTGTCAAAGTAGTAGTGTAGCAAATGTCTGACTTAAAGATTGCATCCTGTCATATAAAGGCCATCTATTCAGTTTCTGCTAAAGAAAAGATTAAGAATACCGACACAAATTTACGTGTCATTTAAATTTTTAAAAATCCTCAACATGCCCACATCATATGACTCATCTTGATGCAAGACCATTTCTCCTCTGAGTAGGCTGCACTCTAGTGGGCAAAGACTGAAACCTCAGGCAGGACTGCAACTAAGATCTGAAATTTCTCATTACTTTATTAAATCATCAAAAGCAGCAGCATGTACTTACTAGCCTGCTTATTTTGTCAGGAGGGTAGTCTCTTATAGGGTATATTTGGGGTGTGATTAAGTGGTATCCTACACTGTGTTAAGACAATTAAATAATAAATATATACTACAATCATAACCATAAAATTTAAACAAAAAAAAAACAAAAAAGAATTGACAGTTATCAGACCAAAGCAAAAAGAGTCACAGCAGAGTCACAACTTCCTGTCTCTGCAACACAGTGACAAAGTTAGATTTCCTGTTTTCACCAGGGTCTCTAAAGCATGAATGAGTGACAGCACGATTGTTAACCGGACCCCTCAAAAGATGACATATCACATCAACACCAATCTGTTGCTGTGACCACTAACAATTTTACAAAACAACCTCAGCACATAGTGATGAAAAAACAGCAGTTGACTTAAATATTGAACGCCACCCAATATCCCTGATACAGCGAGCTAATATGGTGAGCTACAATTTTCAACCACAAAAATCATAATAAAAAAGGAATTAAGCTGCTAACCAGATTATATGTTACTTTGACTCATCTTCCATATCGATCATCACATTACAACGCTGACATTCTTCCTCATTACCATAACCATACAGGGCTGGTTAGCCACATTTCCAGCACCTAAAGTATGTAGAGCTGGAATTGAGAATTTACATAGATGAATGAATGTAGATGGCTTGCAAAATATGTCCAAATTTGAAATTACAGTATGACTGTAGTCAAAGCTGTTCAAACTTTCCGGACTTCTGAAATGTGCATCAGCAGCGATTTTTCTACTGCCCCCAGCCTCCTCCATTATCAATTGTGTGTATGCTCTTCTCTGGAACAGGCAAACGCCTGTTCTGAATTACTTACAGAGAATGAGTGGGTGAGAGGTGAGGGACTGATTAGGGAGTGACACAGAGGATAGTTAAATCTCAGTCCCTTTTCAACAGTCTGCTTAGGAAGCAGTTTCAAGTTCAAATTTTAAAAGACCTTTTCAGGAAATGACGGCAGTGCACTTCTTCCTACAGGAATTCAGCAGCACTCCATTACCTTTTCATCCCTTTTCCTCAATATGTTCGGCCTAAGGAGCAAAATCTCTTCCACAGAGGGTAACAAGCAGGAGCTCACACAGTTCAATGAACTGGGCATTTATATCAAAGTGAATTGATTTCAGGATTAAATATGGGAGTCTTATTATATATATCATTTCATGCTCATGTTTGCAACAGGACAGTTTTCCATTTTATAAATAAATTCATCCTTTATAGACAGAGAGCGTGTCTTGCCAGATTGTAAGTGCTAAACACAGATGATTACACAGAGAAGTCATACAGTCTATCACTGAGGCAATAACCACGTTTAATGACCTTTGCTGCTGCTCTGTGTCCTCTGAAATGCAATTGAGAAGCAGGATGCTAGAGATGCACAACAAACACATATAACTGATCACCGTTCACAATTGTCTTTATGTATGGACAGTTTTGCCGAGAGGTCGCCATATCAAGCATTCAAGTCTTGAGCGTACGGAGATATCAGCTGAGATACAAATAGGAAAGTTGCACTTGGGTGAAAATTCAATCCTAGAACCATCATCCTGAATTATTCAAACTCCATATCAAATTTCCTTTATCCAGTCCCTGAGACCAGAGTAACAGTTTTAGTGGGAAGACAGTTTTAACATTTTGACGTTTGAGTGCCAGTACACGCTTTAAAAATGCAGCAGTGAGCCAAGCAAGGCGCTGCTATGCGCTATCACTTTACCTTTAATTCACCGGCATGTGCCTAGGATGAATTATTCAGGATTTGCACCACACTCTTGGCTTTGAGAAAGAATCCACCTTACAGGACGAAAAATTGAGTACAATTCCTTTGAAACACACATCACCATATTGTACACAACGATCAATATTTGCACCCTTACGTCATGAAAATGTGGTTTACTACACTTAAAAAAAACATGAGGTCGATATTTTATAATAAAAAAAGAAATGGACAAGTTTGCTAAATTAAAATAATCCTTGCAAATGTCTACACTACTACCATAAAGCTATAAATCAAGCAGCTATTCACAAGCCTTTTTACTTCCCTGCTTCCACATAATCTCCCGCAAATGACCAACACACACCTAGAATGTCTCTGAATGAATTCACCTCCTGTTTGTTCATAACAACCTGAACAACTTCCACTGTGTCTCATGCGGAAGTGTGAAAGGTCTGCATCCTGCCTGAGATGCTGACAATGAAACACTGGGTGGGGCCTTCCGTACATCCTCCAGTGCAGTACTTTTCTTGTCCTCCTTGATCTCTATGCCATTCCATTAGATGACACATGGTTTGCACATCCTAAAAAGGAAGCTGAAGTAGATCAAGCACTCTAATGTGAAACACATCATACAATTATGGGTTTTGTTACAGTATATCTTTTCTCGCTGTCACTTATGGCTTTGTGCGTTTCAATTTTTCAAAAGAAAATTAAAGCACCAGTATTTAAAACAAGGACAAAATATTAAGGACCACACAGTAAAGGAAAAAATGGGGACAAAAATTGGACTTCAGCGTTTAACTTTGTTAGTATGCAGGGCGTGCTAACATGAGCCCAAACAGAAAAAAGAAAATACATGCACTTTTCTCATTGATTTGCAAAACTCGCAGATTTGTGATATGCCACTTTTTGGGGGTCATCCTCACAAATTTGGAAGTTATTCCAGATGCTTTTTCGACATCCCACTAGCATTGTTGTAACATGTAAGTCTGTCACATGCTCACTTGTCACTGTCCGAGTATCAGTGCTGGTAACGTTAGATGAGAGCTGTGACACACAAAATGATCACCAAGATTAAATGTCCTTGTCTGAGAATAACTAATAATAATTATTATAGATTATGATTTCTTACTTCATGGGCTATTTGGGATTTTTTATGGTAGTGCATATATAATAATAGTAAAAATAAATCAAATAAAACGCAGCATTCATATACTGATTTGGACGTCGATTACCATGTCAACGGTAGAAGCACTGAGGCTTCGAGGCAATCGGGTCAGCCCTATGCGCTACGATATAAGAACATTGGGTCCAGAGTTAAAGCAATGAATAAAAAAAAAAAAAAAAAAAACAGAAAACTGAAACAAAGTGCTTTTAATCTACACTGTCATGTAGTTCTGCATTGTGGATCACTTACAAATATAAACTGTTTTACTACGTCAGGGTCATGGGGGAAAATAAGTCATCACAAAAATACAAGGAGCCAAAGAAACCAGTTAAGCACACACCTACAGTCCACTATTGTTTAAGACATGAAAATCTACACTATACAACACCCTTCATAAGATATTTAGAAAAGTGTAAAACAGTATAAACCTTTTTGACTTTGCCCATCTGTAATTTTGTGCTGTCCTAATTTTAACTGAACACATTTCTTTTTTTCGTCTCATCTTAAATGTGCTTCCAATTTTCTTCTCTTCAAATAATTTACTTTAGGTCTGACCCCTTCCTGTAAAGAACTTAAATTACTAATTCTGTAGTTAGATAACTGATAAAGTCATTCCTGTGTGTCCCCTATGTGTCTCCCATAGGTTAAGAACTTATTTATGGTGGCTGATGTCATGGTTGAGTGGGAATGAATTCACTTGATAACAGACCCTTACATGGGAAATGTGTTGCTAGGAAACAACTGGGTTCAAGCTTACATCCTATCGGCTGCTGACAACACCTAACAACCAACACTAACATGACATAAGCTTGAGCTTTTTTATAATGTCTGTCAATGTGCGCAACAGCATTTGTGAATGTGTGAAACTGTAAAAAGGGCCTATACATTAACAAAGGTACTGCCCTGCTTGGAAGTTAGCCAGGCTACTTTTCTTTGCCTTTCCAATGGAATTGCCCATATTGACATAATCTTTCCAACGGTATCCTTGTTTGCTTTGTTCACTGTTTGTCTTCCAGGTTTTATTTTCTGACAACACAGCTCGTCAACACAGTGCTGTTCACAGGTGGAAGAGATACCACATGGCCTGCACTTTGACCAATATACATGATTGCAGCAAAGGAGAACTGAGAAAAGAGCCTGATAAATGGCTGTTTGCATTCTGGGATCAAAATATACAGCAGATGGCTGCAGATATATAATAAGGATTCACCAAGATAAGACAAGAAGCAATTTGGAAGGTCCCTCTGTCATCTGCAAACGATGCAAATATACTCTCACTCATTCCAAACAACCACAAATCTCAGTAGCCTTGTCTGTAAACCTATGTGATAAGCATTCCACAGAGCACAAACTACACACACACACACACACACACACACACACACACACACACACACTACAAACTACACACACACAAACATCCTGACCCCTGAGAAGGTCATACAACTGCAGTGTTTACTCACAGTTCTTTCTGTCTGCCTTTGTTGAGACCAAAAGTGGTCTTCTCCACTCCAGGTCCTACTCTAAGGGTTGATTCCTTCTGTGGACAAAGAGCGAGAACCAACTGTCAGTATAGTGATCTCAGAGGTCATCAAAGAGTCAACAAGCCATGGAGCTGTCTGGAATACGAGAGGAGAAAGCAGGAGGGCCAGAATAGTCAGATAAGAATGCTGGGATTTCACAGTTTATCTTCCAAAACCCAGATGGAACAAGCCAATTCTTAAACAGGTTTGCCAAAGAAAATAGAACAGAACTATTCAACAACATGGCACAACGTACAACACCTGCATCAGCATGTAACAATGAGTCACCACCATAGATGCGTCACTTCTTCCTGTCTTCTCTGATGTGAAGAGAACAGGGGCCAGCTGCTGACAACCCAATGCACAGCTAACAGCATTAACATGATGCTGCATATTTGAAACTCTAAAGTCCAACTTAAATTTGAAGGTTTTACCTTTTTTGTAAGGAAATAAAAAACTATTGTGATATGGCAGCTATTATGTATAGCTGCCTCTTCAAAAAAAACAAAAACAAAAAAACATTTTTGGACATAAATGTATTTGTGGAAATTTTTCTGTTCTTCTTTGTCAACCTCTGATGCTCTACTGAGTGGAGGATGTCAAAGCTCTGTATAGCCCACAAACATTGGTACAAGATGTTTTTCCCCTTTTTCAACAAGCCCACATACTATTAGTTCTCATCCACTGGTAATTTAAGGCTGATATACATTCAACATTTGGGAGGAACCATAGTACTTTTCAGTTGTGTTATTTTAGAACCTGCTGAGTGCCACTGTAAAGCTCCTGCACACTGTCCACCTGTAGTGACAGAAAATGGCCAGACCGTCAAAACTCACAGCATCAGGTAGCCCCCTTGACTCTGTATGCTACACCTTAATTCGTAAGACAACACAGTAATGCACTCAAAACACATATGGGACTAAACTTTGGCGAACAGCAATGGCCCCCCCAGCTTGTTATCTGCCTGGAGAAACCGAAGTGATATAATTAACTATATTTAGTGCCCTTTCACGAAGAAAGAAACACGCAAATTGCATTACCAACGTTGTCAATTCACATCCACCCCAGAACAATAGTGTGCGGGAGACTGTCTCTGCTTAAAATCAATAATCATCAATATAAAAGCAATTTAAAAAAAAAAAAAAAAAAATGAAAAGCACTCACGTTTCTTCTTTTTGGTTATTACGATTTTCTGTTGATATGTACACAAATCAACACACACAGACACACAAAAACTGAATTCTGTTTGGCTTTAAGCTACAAAACACCAGTCAGCTCTGGATAAGATCTGTTTCTGAACATGAACAAGTTGGTCTATAACAGTGGAGCTACAAGCAGAGACCCTGTGATCCATCTAACCGAATCCATAAGAATTTCAACAGTTAAACACAGACTTAAATTAGCACTGCACAAATCATCCAAAAGTGTTTATCTTATTTCTCTACCCTAAGGTATAATTTGCTTAATATAACATAGACAAAGGTGTTTTAATAGGAGTAACAGAGCTGTTGGTTTTGAGCAGCTGCCTACAAACATAATTAGGCCCACTAGATTTCCCAGCAGCGCCAAGGAACTGGCTTGTGTAGAGAGAATAGAATTTCTAAGTTGATGTAAACAAAACTGGATATGGACATTGAGTTCTGGGAAATGAACAGATGCCCAGACAGCTATCCAGCTGTTTGACATTTGATAACCATGAGACAGAAAGATGGTTTACAGACGGAAAACCTTCGAATTCAGCATTCTGCGATATATATAATATATATTTCTATATACGATGTAAGTTGCAAAAAGCAATTTCATTATTTGTGTAATGATGTTGCATTAAGCTACTGGTGGAGATTTCCAGATGTGGTGAGAGGTTACAGACGGCCAATGACAAAGATTATTTTTAAAACGAAGGTACAGTTAAGGTATAGGGCTTTTTAAAATGAGTGTAAACTAATTCAAAAAAAAAAAAAAAAAAAAAAAGCTTAGGTGACGAACAAACAAAAAGATATATCAAGGAGTTAATAGCCCATGGTAGAGCTGGCTGATATGGCAAAAAAATTTGATCTCGATTTTCCTCAATGTTTTTGAGGAAAAACGATTCTCAGTTTTCATCGATATTTTTTCCTGTATGAAACCGAGACAAAACATGATTCAAAAATTGCTTTCTTTATTAAAACTAAACAACATATATACGTGGCGGGTGGCATGGCGTGTGAGCAATGTGAATACAGAGACTCACGCAGTTTAGAGGGGAAGACTATATCCCAGATTGTTTTCTGTAGCTACAATTTACAGATGTCTCCTAAATGTTTCACATGCAGGCTATGGATAGACACTAGTTGGGCACAGAGAAGCCTCTTAGTCCCTACCAAGTTACTGCAGTGCACACAACTCAGACAGATGTGTGGCAAAAAAATCAAGTGTGGTATTATTTTGTCGTGTTCAGAGGCTGTGGCTGCCATTACTCAAGTTTGTGTTGATCAGCAAAGCTCAGATGTGCAGGCGTCTCCAAGGAAATGGCGACAGCCTACGTTACTGTTGTAACTAGTGAGAACTGCTGCCGCTGGCGTTTCAGTGACAGCAGAGCAAGCACTAATCTCGATTTTGCGATTTGGGCATTTTTCACATCGTTCAAAAACAAAAATTCAAATTAATTTGATACATTACCCAGCACTAGCTCATGGGTATATAAAAACAGGGAAAAAAAGGATCAGGGCAGCAAAAAAAAATAAAATTAATTAATTAAAAAAAAAAAAAATCATAAGATTTCTGTGCTTATCAAAAGAAAAGTGCAAAATCTGCTGCTTAGTCGTTTAGTGACATATGCCATGTGGCCACAGCATCCCAATCCCCATCCCCATCCCGGGAAGGAATTTTTGATGCACGTCAGACCTCTCTCTCTTTCTCCTCCTGTTTCCTATCTGTTTCTATGCAGTTGCTTTCTAATGAAAGTACATTGCTAAAAAGGCATGTCTAGAAAAAAAAAGTGCTTCAAAGATGAACAGGAGAATTATCACCAAACCAGAGTGACCAAAGTCACTTTGATTTAAGAGTACTATGTACTTTATACACTTACTTGTGATATAAGGAGCTATACTACTGAGTTTTCTTTCAAAGATCCTCTTCTTAATATGACACGAAGGTCAGCCACTTCTGTTTTGCCCAGTCTGCAAGCTGCATGTTAACCAACTCCTGTATTCAGAACCAAAATAAGCCACCTTTTAACTTCTATATCAGGGGGGATAACCCAGTTTTCGAGGAAAAGTTCAGAATGTTTTCCAGAGGCCTTTGAGTGAAGCAAACACAGAGGTTATGGATGCCTGCAACTTCAGTCTGGGTCAGCTGTGTCTGGATGTGCCAAATAAAATGAGTCCACATGTAGGAATGCAACGGCCGTGTTTCCTGGCCTCAGTTCAGTTTGAGTAACTCTGGTCAAAATATGAGAGAGAAGCACATTTTCAGTGATCGAAATCATTATCCTCATTAAGAAATTGTCCTCTTTGGACAGGAAAGAAAAAAATGGATGATAATGTAAGTTTGTGTGAGTGTCTCAACTTCTATATGCACTCGTATGTGGATTAATTTAAAGGACAAAGCTTTGCCACACTTACAGGTTTCTGATGTCATGAATCAAATTTAATTAAAAGTCAGTATTAAACCTAATCGACATCCTTTCCTCTTTTCTTTAAGTGCATATACTGTTCTTATATAACAAATCAAAGAATGAGAAACAAAAGTTACATAACAAAAATAACTCCAAGCTGTAACAAAATACCGTGCAATACTTAACACAAGCATAATAGCCCTATTGATAACCTGATGGCATTAGGGCCCTCTTCAGAAGAGTTGTCCCTTTCTTTTGGAAATTTTTGGCTAAATCTTATGCAACATGAATCTGAAACACGAATAATGTGGAAAAGAGGGTACAGCTTGAGCCTTTTCCAACAGGACTTCAATGACATTAAGGGCCTGTAGATATTTTAGTCTGAACTGTTTTGACTTCATTCTGAAATATTTTGGAGGGTGTACGATTAAACGTAATCTGGGAATCATTGCTCCAGGTGAAACAGCCTTGGGTGGGTAATCCACGTGGGTCACATAAGAGATGCAATAGTTTCCACTGTAATCCTAATATACCAAACATATTGTATATTCTAGGCTATATACTGTTATTCCAACCCCGGGGGCTGTTACAGGTGTGAACTTCCAGCCCAGTCTGGTTGACATGTTCTCACATAGCAGTGCTTGAGTCTTTCGGATTAATAATAAAACAGGCCTCGTCTCGTTACACTGGACCCAGTCTTAAGACATGACTCATTCTGTAGTTTGTCAGCATTTAGTTTTAGTTCCAAGTACCACATGAGAGCATCATTCCGGATATTTATTTGATGAATGAAAACCACAGTCTGAAATCTGGGGATGCCATTGGGGGAAAGTCAGCCTCTGCATAAAACTATGCAGGGATGGTGTACTGGCGAAAAGCAATTCACTTAGCTTACCACACAGTATCAAAAATCTCTCTTATGGCAACTTAAGACTTCCTCACAATATGTATGGTGAGATGAGTCTAGCTCTACTAAAGCCAGCAAACTGTCTGGAGCAGCTGCAAACTAGCACACAGTACAAAGTGTGAAAGACACTTCATAAATCACTGCTGGAATGTAGCCTCATTTCCTCTCCAACTCCACCTTCTCAATAGCTTCTTCCTCCAAGTCCAGGACCTTTCTACACCAAGCAACTGAGACCTGAACGTCACAATCATGACACAATATGCAGCTGTGAGTCTCAGCAGTTGAAAAAATTATTTCCCTGCAGCAAACTAGCTCACATTTCAGTCATGCAAAGCAGGCACTGCACATCAAAACAGAAACTAATGAGAGGAGGCAGAATTAATGACAGTACATGTTTTGGGCACACAGTGGATTCAGCGCAGATTAATGTTATTACAACAATTGAAAATCAATTCATGCTTTTACAGACATTGTTCCCATCCTTTTAAGTGCGAGAGGCAGGCTCAGTTGAGATTATTAAATCTTAAAGCCCATTTTCCTCTCCGTACTGTTTTACTGCAAAATTTCACAATATGATAGATGCATAGTGATCGAAGTAGGTACCTTTCCATCCACCTGTTTTTAAAATGGACCTTTTTCAACTTTGCACTAAAAAAACCTGAGTGGAAATTTAAAAGAAAAAATTCAAAATTGAAATATAACCAAAAACGTTTTTACACTTAGCTTAGGTGAAAAAGTTGTTGTATCAATAAAACCGAGATGCAACAAAGTGCAATGGAAACGGATATAGCGAATTAATCGTGACATACATGAACGTCGACTCAATTATCGGCTCTACTCTAAGAGACAAAAATTGTAGTAGATGAAACATTAAATCTGTGTGGAGCAATGAGGAGACTGTACCCATCCTCAAAATAATCCATGAAACAAATAGAAATATCATATTTCCATCATGTTTTCTACATTGTTTTCCTAAATTTAAGGTTTCACTCTTCTTATTAGGTAATCTCGTTGCATCCTCTTATTCTATAAATGGTTTAAAGCACTCACCTGAAGAATTAGCGCCACCTACTGTTTATCTCCCTGAACCAAGCCCTAATATTTGCACATTAGTTCACATTGCCTTTTGCCAATTTTCTGGAAATTCAGTTGAAATTTTCACTACGTTTGGATGGAGACCTGGCTTATGAAGGCTGATTGCGCTGCCGTCTTTGCAATGACGTTGCACTGAAAGTAAACTGACTTTTAGTTTGAAGTTTACAACACATTTTCACCACTTGGTATGATTGGTGTTACGCAGTTAACTGGTTAGGCTAAGAGGTGCTTCCTGCGGACTGACTGAACTGAAAACCTCCAATATACAGTAAATGTAACACACACACACACACACACACACACACACACACACACACACACACACACACACACACATTAACAGGCCAGACCAGTTTGATATGGCCCCTAAATACATTTATTTGATATTGCAATACATAAAATAGGGTAGGCACGTGTCTATTTTTTCTCTCACTGTTTAGTATCACAAAATCTGATCTGATATTTGGTCTCAGGCCTAATTTGCATCTCATCAACATTCTGCCTGCAGTTATGATGTTACTTAAGAGTTCCAACACATTGAAGGAAGGAAAAAAAAAAGGATCCAAGTAAAAGGCTGGCTTTCTCCACAACAATTTATGCGTGGCCCATGGAAAATTTCACAGCACATCTAACTGTAGCAGAGTTATAATTATTTCAAATGCAGCTAATACTAATGCAGTGGAAGGTAGTTTATTGTAAACATTTAACTGTAAATTGGTTTCTAATAGCTGCAGATAATGAGTCTTAATGACAAGTAATTCGCATTTAATATCACATTCGGCAAGATAAATAGCAGAGTCTAAAAAACCTATTCCAAATTTCATGGCTGTCAAATGATTACCGACTGTCCTCAGGACAAAGATGTTCTTAGAGAGCAGAGTAAGAGGTGTTTCATACCAGAAGAAATCACCAGGAACCCGAGCACCAACGTGATGCTTCCATGGAAACACTGATAAGCCAACAGATGCCATGACTTTGAGTATTTGCAAAACACTTCGGTACTCTAACATAGATCAGTCACCCAGTGCTTGGGTATTACAGTGGAGGGGGTTAAGTATATAAGATAATTTTTTTAAGGGATGCTCAAATCCACCAAACTTCAAAATTGACCAAAATGGGAATTTTAAAATTTTTGTCACAGCACTGATGTAACTAAAATGATTGAAACATAATTTCTGTAAGTTTCAAGTGTACTTCTATTTTTCAACTTGTAAAAAGAGTACTGGTGCACACACGTATTACATTTATTTAGTGTTTATACAGCTTGACCCAGTACTGAGTCAAATTTTGATTTTTAAAAAAAAAAATTTAAAAAAAAAATTTTTTAAAAATCACATAGGAAAAAGCAACTGATCTTGAAATAAACGGAACTGAATTACTCTGTAGCCAACAACTCACACATTATCCATCCGACATATTTGATCTCTATAATTGCAATGCGATTATTCAGAGAGGCATACAGAGGTTGAGATGAGTACAGTTTACAGTTAGAGTTTTGTTTGTTGTTTATTTACATTTTTGACTTCTACTTGAGTAAAAATTTCTTTTAAATAACAGTAATGAGTGGCCATTCACTTGCTGACGTGCTGCACTAAGCGTATTGGCTCATCTCCAGTTGCCAGAGTTTCTGTACCTTACCATACTTGTAGCATTTTTTTTGCTGCTCTATCTCAGCCCAGCTAATTTTGCCATTTTCTTCATAGAGCGGCTAATTACACACTGTACATTTAAACTTACACCAGTTCTGCTCAAGCACTCATTGGTCTCTCCTTCCTTTAGCGACTCTCTCTCTTATCCCACCGTCGCTCAAGCGCTATTGAGATCTTCTAATTACCCTAGTTTAGCAGTTTAGCGATGGCTTCTCTCTCCCTCTCACTCTCCTGCTCTCTCTTGCTCAGTGTGTCTTGAATCAACAAACTTGTTAATAGGATTGGTGTTTTTTTAAACTTTAGCGTAGAGGATTGTGATTTTTTAACAACTGCTACCTTAAGGCTCGGAAATACCTTCACACACACACACACACACACACACATCGTTCATCTTTGCCCAGCTGTGCCCATATCCTTCAGTTTTGATAGGCTACTCGTGACATGTAACCAGTCAGATAGTGCTGTGGTTGGGACAATTCTTAAAACCACAGAGTGGTGACTACACAGAGACAAGAGGCTGCATCAGAGCGAATTTTTTTAAATTCATCTATTTTATCGGCAATCGGATAAAAAAAAAAAAAAGTAACGATTCCGCTAATCGTATTATCCGATCCGATAAACAACCACACCGGTAATCCGTCGACCCCTAGCATGCTGAAGCTGCATGCTTACCTGTAGTTTTCAGCTGCAGCTGAAATTCCTAACAAAAATTCTTAATTAGATTGAAAATGTGCTACACTGAGTCACTTTATTTTACAGGTTTGGTCTGTGGAAATTAGGTAGAATTATGTTAAGTACTGCTGAGTCTGCGAGGTGCCATAGAGCTACGGAGTATGTTTTATTTGATGATCATCATCAGTTTAAAAACACAAAACTTTGGAATTTCTAGTGTAGCTGATAACTACGGGTAAGAATGCATGAACATCAATCAAATGAATATTTACTGATTAACAAGTTGATCTATAATGTACAGCACTTTTTCCTACTTTATTCTTAAAAACTAAAAAACGAGCAGGTACCGATGGTACCACACAACTGTTAGTTTTCACAGAAATAATTTAAGACCCCTCCTAACTCCTATGCAATAGGCCATAAAACTCGAGCTAGGAAATTACCAACAAGTTACTCATTCCGTTCATCTTTTCAAGTTATACAACTTGCATTTAAATGCTGCAAGGCTATGATGCAGTTCAAGTGTGCATTCAAGCCTGGGGCTCTACAGAACACTGGAAATTGGAGCTAGAGAGATCCTTAAGAAGAAAAAAATAAATACACTACACCATTAGAAGCACAAGCAAATAAATTGTTTCCTACAAGACATAGAAGGGGCCAAACCTGTCAGTTGAGGGACTTCGTAGGGGATCTGGAAAGCTTGCCAGTGCTTCGGGGTGCAGCGTGTTATCTGCAGTGCCACAGACTTTCCCCTTTGAAGTGCTGCTGAGCCACCGAGTTAGCCAGGGGCAGTGAAAGGTGGAAGGTGGAAGGCTAGAGAAAAATTAGAGAAAGCAACAAAAGGTGAGAAAACAACTGTGAAGTACAAAAGATACAACAGCAGCATTAAAATAAACAAAACATGCCTGTTAACTCTCATCTTTTCAAGTTGAATTAATGAATTAATTGATTGATGATTGATTGATTAATTAATTAAATACACCAGAGACCATCGACTACAATTTTGTTTGAAGCGGAGCTAAAACTTCAGAGTCACAAAGCACACGCATCATTGTCTTTTTTTTTTTTTTATAAATGGAGGCCAGTTTTCCTTTTATAGAGTAATGAAGAAAGCATATGGCGGCCATGTGTTGGAGAACAATCAGCTGCATGGGGAGCAGTTGTACGAGGAACACATTCAGATGGCAAAAGTGAGGAAAGTGAACTGACCGAATGTTTTGCCTGCTCCCTCTGTTCACTGCAACTCTCCCTCAAGGATTATCCTCTCTAATAGACTTAAAGGCACTTGAACTGAGCTGCCAGCTGCCTGTGTCCCCAGCTGAAAACCACCCAGGTCAAGTCTGAGGGAGGATATCCTATCATGACATTGCAATGCATTCCCACAGCGCCTCCAATTCTTTATCACACTAAAATGATCTATTTCCAAATTTTCATCAGTCCTACTTACTACTAATTTTAATCTAAAGGTGGACAGTGCAAAATGTAAAATATGGAATAAAAAACAGAAAATAAATACCTTTACGTTCATGTAGATATCAGGTATAAAAATGACCTTCATACTGGTAATGACAAATAAGATCCAAATCCATACTCAATGCATTTTAGGTGCTTACAATAGGTGAATACACTAGACCTCAAGCAAACGATGAATCAACTAGTTTATCGTCAGAAAATAACAAAAACTATTGTGATAATCAACTAATTGTTCACGTCAGTTTTCAAGTTTTCCTGGTTCCACTTTCTTCATTGAGAGGATTTGCTGTAAATTTAATAGCTTTGTGTTTTGGACTGTTGGTTGAACAAAACAAAAAATTCAAACCTTGGAGTACTTTTTCAGATTTTATATTCCAAATGATTAACAGATTAATCAAGAAAATAAATGGCAGATTAATTGATAATAAAAAAATAAATAAAAAAAAAACAAAACACCAATAATTAACACCCCTCCTTAATCAGGCAATATTTTATGGCCACTTGGGCCAGTGGAAGCATTTTGTTAATAAAATAACATATCAATACGTTATAAGTTATTATGTCGAACTTGTTAGCCATTCATTTGAAGTCATGTTTGTGTCCATGTGGTAAGTGTCAATCCAATGCTGACTCTATTTAGCTGTTTTTGGTCTCCATCAAATCCTGAGGGAGCCAAACACTGAGCTGAAATTTTGCTACAAATGTCAGTAAAGTCAAGGGGAGCTTCAGATTCAGGTGATAATTCTCTGCGGGTTCATCACTACAAGCGACAACTTTCACATTGGTCAAAATTGTTTTCAGATTGTCATTCAATGTATTAACACAAATACACAGATTATAGCCAATTTAAAGTTGTCAACTTTTGATCACATCCCACAAGACCCATTTACAGGATTTACAGAGTTTATAGAGTTACATTAAATGAGACCAGAGCTAGAATAGTGCCAATAGACAGACACACTACCTACTATAATACTGATAAACAGTAAATAATTCATGCAGAATGATGATAATGCAAATGTAATCCTGATCTGGTCATCATCTCTGTGTCTTCATCCAGTCGGTTGCTACCAACAGAGAAATGTGTCAACCTTTGATTGTCCGTAAACAAATCATTGTACTTATACAAAGGAACCTCTTAAAAGCTAATGTTTATTAAGGACAAATTCATAACTGTGAAAACAACTGATCACAGAGATGTGACTATCGTTTTCAGCAATGGTAAAAAAAATAATTTAGCCGGAAAACCAGATTGGTTGACTGATCAACAAAAAAGGCACAGCATTGATCGTAATGAGCTCAACAGTCCCTGATCAGGAAGCTGAATTAATTTTATTTTTTTATTCATTTTATTTTTTTCACACAGCATTTGGTCTGTGTCAAATACAGGCTATGGGCCCTCATTCGGGGAAAAATTTGCCAGTCAGAGAAAAGGATTCCCGGTGTCCTCCGATTCTGATTGGCGGGCTATATATGTATGGTGCCGTTTGTCCATCATTTGTATTGAAGCTTTGTTTTCTTCCCAAGAGTTTCTGATTCTGTGCACAGAACTTTTTTGCAACTGCAACACAGTATTTGGTGGGAAGATAGCCACTAGGCATAAGAGTTTAGTCAGATTTTTTTAAATAAATCCCATCATACCATCGGACCAAAATTGCCTCTATATTTAAAGTGAAGGAGCGGATGAATGTGAGCACTCTAGCAATCAGAAAATGTGGAAACTAAATTTAAGTACTGCAGTAACACAATCTCACAGTCTTATTTCAGTTATCATTAGACAAAGACTTGTAGAAACCCACAAAGTGCATTACCAGAAAGTAGCATATAAATCCAGGTTTAGTTAACAGTCTACAAGGTTCGCTTGTGAGATTTCTAACAATGTCCTCTTGGACCATGAGACAGTCGCAGACCCCTGACCAGGCCTGGAAGAGAAGCCTCCATTCACAAGGACAGCCGTTTCCATGCCAACAGGACCTCTGTTGGGAGAGGCCTCCTTTCAAACTGTTTTCATCCCGCACCTCTGCTGCAGTGTCAGAGAAGGACTGGTGGGCATTTGAGAGGGAATGAGTTGTGGGTGGCAGTGAAGAGATGCAATTGTGTTAAGGCAAGATGGAAAAGGTTCTGAGCTGAAAGCCCCAGAGCCTACATGCAGTCTGTGATTGGAAATCACACCAAGGCTGGAGATGAATCTGTGTGCTGGGGAGCTACTTTTACCCCTTTGAGACCCGTACTTCAGTCTAAATGCATTAGGACAGCAAGTAAATTATTTTGATTACTTATTAATCTATTTATTATTAGGACTGGGCAATATGGCAAAATATACAATGAGACAACAGAAAGTCTCAGCCACAAGAGATTTTGCTATACCATGTAGGTCATCACTTTAAGATTTCTGGCTGTATTAGACCACTGAATAACTATTGCAAATGAATGACCAAGACTGCTTTATGGCAACGTTGGATTTACAAGGATTTTTATATCAATGTGATGCAGCACCTTGGCTTGGCAGAAATTAAATTCAGAGGTTTAGCCCAAAACAGACAGACACGCTCATCTGGTTGTTTTATCCAGAAAAAAGACTCATCGACAAATCGATAGATCGAAAGACTTACCGATAATATTTCTGTCGATTGGTAAGTATTCTGATAAACGATTAACCATTTTAGTCATTTCTCAAGAAAAACCATAAGAGAAATAATGCCAAATATTCGCAGCCTCACAAATGAGAATCTTTACTGCTTTTCTTTGTCAGATACATCATAACAAACTGAATATTTGGGGGGTTTTAGACTTCTGGTTAAAAAAAACAAAACAAAACATCTGAAGAAGTCACGTTCGGCTCTGTGAAGTTGCAATGGCAGCTTCGAACAATTTTTTGACATTTTAAAGACGATTATCGAAAAAATAATCAGCAGATTAATCAGTAATAAATATTATTTGCAGCACTGGTATACTGCAAGTCCCAGCATTTGTTTTAATAACTAAATGTTGTCTTTGAAAGGAAAAGTTTCCCTTTCGTACCACCGAGAGACAGGTAAAAAGATCGATAAAACTCTCATGTCTGTACGGTAAATATGAATCTATACATAAACCAAAAGATAAAATGATAATTTTTGCTATTTTTATAACAATTCAAACAAACAAGATATGTGTTAGTGAGCTCAAGAGGTGCTGGTAGGCAAATTGTGTTATCATTGGACAGAGCCAGGCTAGCTGTTTCCCTCTGTTTCTAGTGTTTATGCTACACTAAACTAAACTAAAATGTCCAACTGTTGGCTGTAGCTTCATATTAAGTATACAGACATGAGTTTTATCGATCTTTTTACCTGTCTCTCGGTGGTAAGAAAGTAAAACTTTTCCTTTAAAAGACAACATGATTAAGTGTATTTCCCGAAATTTCAAACAGATTAACACATTTTGAAAAATTAAAACAAGAGTTAGACATATTGCTACATCAGTTCAGAATGACAAATTTGAACTATACTCAGTGAGAAATTCAACAAAAATTTGGATTTTCTGTTGCTGCTGAAAAATAAAGCAACTAGTCTCTGTGCTCCTGTGCCTATAATGTTAATGTGTGTTTGTGTTTATGTACAACCTACACCTCTAGTTTAATCGCAGGAAAGTGACCAGGACAGAGATTTCATCTGCAAGGGTAGAAAGAGCCTGGCTGACCAGGCAAGGTCTGCTCTTTGTAAGAACACTGTCCCATTACATGTTCATGTAAACATAATGAGTGAAAGGATACTGGAACTGTTGAAACTGTGCTTGTACAGCACGACAGCATCAGGAAAAAAAGTCTCTCTCCTAACATAGGAAAAAGAAAGAATTACATCCATACTCTTATCCGTATTCTACTTTTGGAGTAATTTTGGAAAATAATATACAACTTTTCTTTGTCCTAAACTGCAACTTCCTCTTTTCCCTGAACTATGTCACCCAGTGTTCACACTATAGTCTACATCAGGGTGATAACCCTGACAGATTCCTCTTTCTGTGTTAATTAACCAACTCAGAGCTACATGGCACAGCACTGAATTATTAACATGTTCCTTGTGCCTCAAAGATACAGAGCAGAGGGCCATTCACAACTGCATAACACACCCACGCTCTAGTTTAGTTGCTTGTATATTTCCAGTAAAACTCGGGGAGTGAATTCGAACTTATTAAGAAAGTATTTTAATGAAGCTAAGAATAGAATATACCATCACATGATTGATGATAGCATAACAGATGGAGAAATTAGACGATGAAAGCATGCAATTAAAAAAAAAAAAAAGAAAAGAAATCCAAGTTCTTCTTGAGCATGAGTGAATAAGTCTGTAAGAGAAAGAGGAACATACAGTATGAGCGTATTGTATCGTTGATAACCAAGTGGAATGAAAAGTGAATAAATGAAAATTTTCAGGTAAATTATCACACAGATATTAAATGTCTTGTGAAGGTGTGAAGACAGACAGATTTGAAGTTACACCGGAAGAGGTCTCAAATTGAAATTTGACTATGTTAAAACACTGACAACTTTTACTATAACACTAAAAACTTTACATAAAACCTAATTAAGACCAAAACTCTGTGTAAAGTATTATTTCTATGAATATATATATGCACAGGTTCCATGCTGCAGAACATTATCTGACTAATTTCTGAAAACATTTTCCTCCAAAAAAAAGTTTCCAACACCACAGCTTTCCTTCAGTATTCAACTCCAAACCTAAGATTTCTTTCCTGATGCTTCAATGGTGACAGTAGCCATTAAATGCTAGGTTTGTCTAAATGACACGGTACGTCAGAGATAAGACCAGAGGCTACATCATAACAATGTTTACTGTATTTTTCCAGTTTTAAACTAGCAAGTATTCACACCTCCCACACCTTCAAATTGACTCAGGTGAGATGAAACCATCATACTCATACTGAGTGTAAAACCTAATGTTAGCATTCCTTACATTCATGTGGCTATGTGGCAAGCAACAGCTACATCAGGGACCGTCGGGCACACACAATATATGATTCTACAAAATAAAATTTAAAAAAGGCATAATAATAGGTTTGTAATTTTTTTTGGCTCTTACAGGCTATTTTTCAGTAGTTACCTTTAAACTTGGATCAGTCTTTTTGTGATGCTTATTTCCTTATTATGACCTGTAACATCCCCAACAACAAGTTGCTGATTTTGAAGTAAAGTAAGCTTTCAGTATGCAAGGTAATCAGTCCGTCATTACCTGCTCAGCTACTTAACCTGTGTGGGCTGTGTTATTTTTGCTATTGCAACTAGCTGGATAAGAGGAGTAAAATACACAAACAAGGAGATTTTGAGAGAGCTTGAGTGTTTCTTCTGAGAAGGGTGTGATCAGAAAAGCCCTGTGATGTAATATCCAAATGTTTGATCTGCTTACAGCTAACCTTTTTTTTCTGTCCTGTTGTTGTCCTTGCTTGCCCCACAGTCCTACTTAATGACTTTCGAGAGAGAGAGAGAGAGGGAGAGAATCCCTCTCTTCAAGGTGACTTGGACCTCCCCACAGAAAAGCCCTTTAATTTCCTCATTCCTTGATCTCACTTTCTCTTAAGTGCCTCTGCCCACACGCAACACCTACAGCAAGCTTGACTTTTGTAAAGCCTGCTCATGTAATATTTGTTTCTCCTCTTCATACATTGTTTCATTTATCTCTCCATTTCCCCATTTTTTAATCACAAGTCTCTACACTTGATTCTTCATTCCCTTGATCACTCCTGCTCTCTCTTCTTCCTGCTTTCCGGATTGAATCCTCTCTTCTCTCATCCTCTTGCTCATCTGTCTTTAACAACCCCATGATTGTCTGAATTTGTTAAACTGGATGGAAAAAAAAAGATGACAAAAAGCGGCACTTATTTAACAAGACGGATCAAATAACACTTCCCACTTTGAGTCTCTCGTCTAAATTCAAATTCTGTAGCTAAATCATCTCTTCACCACTTGGCAATCTAAGCCCACACAGTAACACTGGCTTGTACTCTCTCTCTCTCTCTCTAGAGAGCCTCTCTACCTGGAAGAAATCCTCAAACATCTTGACCACTAGACCCAACTTGTGCCCTCAATCCCTTCCATTTCTCCTCTTTGGACTCTTCAAACTACCAATCATCAATTCCTAAATTCCCTCAATCAAACCGATGTCACGAATCACTCATTATCTTCTTGTTCTCTGACCAAATGTACCAGTATCTCTCGTTAAACAGCGTTTTGGTTCCCAAAAGGCCTGGAAGACTGCCCATTCTGGTCAGACTGCACTCGCTGCATTACTAAAGAACTCCACTTCAGCACAGAAGCTTCTCTCTTCAGCACTCATCCTTCTAGTCCTTTCCACTGCCTCCAACACCATCACCCAGATGGTTCCTGCCATCTTTGTTGACTGGATATACTCCCAGTGTATGGCAGGAAACTTAAACGTCTACATTGCCACTGCCTCTTCTTACTCTGATGAAGAAATGCTTAATGTTGAAACGTTAGTTGCAGCCCCTTGTTAAAAAAAACTCCTACTAACCATGTGCTACAGGTCTCATCATTCCAGATCCTGCCTCAGTTGTCCTGTCTGTTGAGGCACTGGTTTAAGCTCTTAGTTAGCTAAGATGCAGATATGCCTTTGTCTTTAGTAGGCATTCAGTACATTTATTCCAAATGTACTGACATGGTTTGCCTCCCACAACTGGATGGCGCTGAAGAATTACTACACCGTCCATTCACATGAAAACTACACTACAGCGCAAAATTACAGCAGTAATTACATTAAAGCATTAACATGGGGGCACACTAGTTGGAAAGAAGGTATAATTCTTGCCCTGGACCACATGAAATAACAAATTACTCAAATGTGAAGCACCTACACAAATGGAGACCAATTTGGGGGGAATTGTATGAACCTAACTTGAAAACTCCATGTGTCACCAAGGTATAAAATCTACAAGTGTGGGGGTGTCCTGGCAGACTAGTGCATACGATCAGATAATCCCAACATCCCTGGTTCAATATAATGCAGAATATGCAGACCATTGTTTCAAGTAGAACTGCAGCCGAATCACAACTTTCCAAGTCAACTCATCCCACACAGTCAAAGAAATAAAAATTGAGCATCCTAGTCCCATTGCAGATATAAAATCCTGGTGCACCAGTTGCATCTGTTAGCCAAAGAGATGAACAGCAATAGAAGAGGCCGTAGCCTACCAGCGTCAGCATTTAGATGAATTTAGCATCGGAGCAGCAAACAGAAGTGAGTCGTGGCGCTCTCTATTTCCATCAATCTTACTTTATTTCCATTACAGTTAATTTTGAAGTTAGGTCATTTTGGAAAAGACAAGGGTTTTAAAAGATGGTAGCCAGCCAAAAAAAAAAAAAAGTAAACTTGTGGGCCATGATTCCAATTTTTGACATTTGTTTGACCCACTTGCAAATTTCCACAATTTGCTGTCTGGCTTTTAAACTTTTTTTAAGTTGTTTTTTTTTTTTTTTTCCCCAACACCCCCCAAGCCCAAGTTGAGTTACCAATAACGGGGACCACAGTACTAAGAAAACCAGTATCTTAAATTGGAAGAAAACAGAGGAGCAATCCAAAAAACATTTGACATGGTTGCAGTTTCCCCACTTCCTCAATAACCCAAGATTACATGATGTTTCATAACTGGGTTAACATTCAGAGGGTTAATGTGGTTGCCCGCAGGAAATATCTTATTAGCACAGCTCCACAAAATAACTTTGTGAAAAAGTGGTCCTCAGTAATTATTAGTCTTACTAAAGCATATAGGTTACAAATGTGCTTCTAATTGTTTTTAATTATATGAAGTTCAGAGTACAGTTACGAAGACCAGTCTTGTCTCTAAGAATGTACACTGCCCCACTATTTACATGCTTAATTACTAATCTTACTGTACCCCCCTTCATGTTTTGTCAATGCGCGCTTCAAAGCCAGGAAATCTCACTATCCATATGAGAATGGTTTTAGGAAGGCCCTGGAGTCAGTAACACAGCACCAGTCAGGACTGTGGAATGTGAAGCTTTCTGCAAACAAAGTCTAGGATACCCCTCATCTCTCAGTCTCCAAGGCCTTGCAGCAATAATCACAGCCAGAAAAATGGTATTTCATCACACTGATCCATGTGAACTGAAACTATGCCATTCTTGTCTCAGTATTGCTGAGATATCTTTATACTTGCGTTCTCTAGTCCTCGCCTATTTATAATGCCTCAACCATAGAGATGGAGGAACACACACGTCCCACGCAATTACATACATTAAATCGTAGCATTAACTGTAGGTGCTTAGTTTGAACACGGTAAAATGCCTCTTTTGGTTTTGGTAAATCCTACACCCAACGAAAAACTAAATTAATATCCTCATTTACAAAATGTCCATATCTGCTTATTATTTGTGTAGTTCATCTATTCTGCAGCCTGGCTTTTTAATGACCGTGGCTCCATGGGTCGTAGCATTAGCCATACAATCTGTAAGCATGACTCCTTTATCTTGGAGATGTTTGTTGTAAAATATCCATCATACCAGAAACATTCCTGCATTTTTAAACCATACACTGTGTAATCATCAGTCCCTTATCTTGGAAAATTCTCGATGTAAAGCCTTTATGACAGGATGCAAAGTAGTCAATTACTGGACCATGACCATACCAACAGTGCTGAGTAATGACCGTGTAATGCCATGCAGCACCGATATTTGACTTCAAATCAATGGCAAATATCCCCACACTTACAGTAAACTTCGGTTTAATTCAAAATTTCCAGATTTTCCACAAAAAAATCCCAAAGTTGTGGTCAATTAACAGTCCTACTAATGCACATAGTCTTACTGTGCATGTTCACAGTGATTTTCAAATGAGCTTCACAGAAAACAAAGTGGTTCTTTTCTGTTGGGCTTAAATCAAATTCAACAGACTAATTTCCAAAGACTGACTAACATGGTGTCCTCAATGGATCTCTTCTATAATGTATTTTAAGGAAATCCATACATATACGGCACCTTACTGGAGACACAATGTTAAGACTTTACATTCATATATAGACTCATCTGATATCCAGCCGTACCAATTATGATGCATAAGAACTAAACTTTTTTTCCCACATTTTGTTGAAGAGTCAGTACAGTTTTCTTTGTAACATAAGCAAGGTAGGTTGTCAGAGCTGATAAAAACCACAATATCAAAATTCAACAAAAGCAAATGTTGCGGGCTGTCCAGACCATTTCATCTATTACACAAAAGCCACCCAGTGCAATTTTTAAAACAGCAAGGTGCTTAATATTTAAACTAAAATACCAGAAAACTAACAACACCTACACAACCCAATACAAGAGCACTGAAATACATCCTACCTTTAATCTTCTTGTGTTAAGCTTTTGTTTACACAGTGTCAGAGAGATGTTGACTTAATGCTATGTGTTTTTAACTCTTTATGCAGAAAGTGTTTTTTTTAAATAATCTATGTAGGAAAAACTTTGTTAAAATAGATGCATTTGTAATTTGATAAGTAAATAATAAAGCAACTATCTATTTACAGTGTGTAAACAGTTGGATTCTGTGGTTAGGCTCTCTGCATTACATTGATCTTGTGCATAAAAGAAAACCTCCTCCATAGTTGCGCTTTTATAATACCGGTGAATAAAAACATTTTCACAATTTCTTGACCTGAAGATGTTGTATACAAGGCAAAACTCTTATCTGACAACATTATTCTTAAAGACACTGGCCAAAATACAAAAGACAACTGACAGAAAGCATGATCTGTTACTTACTACTTAAATACTGTTTCCTTTCCTGCTTATTACAACCTTCATACTGAACATGAAGACACCCACAGTTAACAGTTCCAGTCCCTGCAAATTAATAAAAACATTCATGCTACAGATTTTCAAGAGATTTTTCAAAGACAATTCACAGGCTAACTTCTCATCTAGTGAGGACTTTTACAAGTTCTTGAGGTATGTTGGGGTTATTGGAGGTGTTACCTGTATGTTCTCTGTCATCGTGGGATCACAGCCTATGACATCAAATACACAGATGGCTTCATGTCATGTTATCTGGCCAAAAGAAAATTCAGTCCTTGATCAAAGATACAGGTTTTCCGTCTTGGCTTCTGGACCTGGAGATAGTTGTTTATCCTCACTATCTCATCAAGGACAGACTCAACAGGTCAAGTGAATGCAGTTAACACACAGGTAGGGTGGAGAAGCAGTTGTATTCTCCTTGAGAGGAAATAAGTGCCTCTAGTTTATAACCCCTTTCAAACCAACAGTGATATAGGTCAGTGTTATTTACCTAATTTATGTGCACTCATTTCATTTCAGCTCAGTGTAAGAGTCTCTGCGTTTTGCTGTCATTTATGGTCCCATTTCTCTCCTCTGCTTTCAGTTTTTTGTGTCTTAGTCCCTTCCCACGCACATACAGAGCTGACCAGAGGAAGACAGGTTGACAACTCATTATGTTAAGTGCAATAAAAGCTTTCCAACAAGTGTTACAAGTCCCTCTGCAATCAAAGATGGACAGAGGTCGACCCCAAATGTCCGAAAGTTAGGCCAGAATATCAGCATTTTTAAACGCACGCAATCTGGCAACAGTGGCAAGGATGCTAGCAGCTTTGCTGCTGATGGCAGGGAAGTTAGTCCTGTCCAGAGCGCTAACAGCTCTCCTGCTGTTAGGCAGAGGAAAAATAACTATTATTCTGTTACATTTTCATCTGTACAGAAAAAAAAATGGATAGGACAACCTGTGTTGGCTGTGCATTTTCATCAGTCAAAGTATGTCATCTGACCTGCCCTCACAGCTCTCAAGCTGACCTGGGTTTAACAACACTTTCGTGAAAAGGTGTCAACCCTTATCCTAACCTTTTATTTCAATGTTAGTGACGTTTAAGTTCAATTAAACTGACTTCCAGACTAGAAAAACAGCACAAGACAAAGAGACCATATGGTCAACTGAGAGAATTAGGGCGTAGAGAGAAGTGAAACTGAAACTTTGTTACTTATGTTATGTACTTCTATGTAACCCTTTTGTTTAGCAGTAATGTGTAATGATCAGTTCCAAGACTTGAGTCTGTAAATATATGCCCACGAATTTGGCTAATCAAACATGAAGGGACGGGGAAACACTCAGGTTGAAAGTGAGTGCGCCCCAGTAGTTTTGTCCTGGTTGTGTGCAGCACATGTAAACATCATATCCTGGAGTCTGAAACCTTTTGGAACCCTTTTCAGAAAGTTTTCAAAGACCTGAATATACTACCTGGAGTACTCAAGGAGTCAAATAAATGCAATCATCTATACTGACAGCTAAATAACCATGTTTCTCTGTGTTCTAGGGCTGTAACTAACAATTATGTTTATAAATGATTCATTTGCCAATTATTTTTTCGATTGATGAAACATCAAAAAGTTGTCAAAGATTTCACTGAGCTGAAGGTGACGTCTTCAAATAACATGTTTTGTTCAACCAGAAGTTAAAAAAAACAAAAACAAATTGTTTATTACAATTATATGACAAAGAAAAGCAGCAAATGTTTCTTTAGGAGTCTGAAATCTTCCAATATTTGGCTTTTTCACTATTTTAGCTCAAAAAAAAAAAAAAATGACTGAAGTGAATAACTGATTATCAAAATAGTTCTGTAAACATCATATGCCTGTCATAGCAGAACCAGACGAACATTACCTCAGTGTGTTCAGTGGGTATAGATAATTCCTGACTAAATATACAGTCAGTTGCCAGTCTATAAGGGACACGGGCTTCTCCAGTATTTTTTCCACCCTCTTAACATCAAAGCAAGCAGATTAAACATGAGAAACACCCCTTATTACAACACAATATAAATTAACACCACCACAGACAACAGCCTCCAAAATGTATCAATAAAACATTTGCAAAAGGTGGGGATTGTTTGCAGGGCTGGTTACTAGACTGCATTAATTTGAACTATGTGTACCTAATAAACCGGTCAATGTAATGTTGCTTAAACTAAAACAGAACTAGCTCTTCTTTGAAAGAACAATGTTACGCCTGTAATTTGCAAAATCAGAGCAGTTTGTGTAATCCCACTGTCTTCCTAAATCTCAAATCTCTGAACAACCCATAAACAGTGCTGATTGATATTATCCTGGAAATTGGATTTATGTAAGTAAGCCACATAACTGAGACATAAATTAACTTCGCAAGGGGACAGCCTGCATATGAGACATTATCCCCTGAACAGCTGAGGAAATTGCAGATAATTCACTTGCTAAATCACGCCTACACGATTCTTTTGCATACTATGGCCAAATTACACAAATCCAAGCATATTTTGTTTTTTATTAAGGTGTTGCATGGGCATTAAACTCCTCGCACTTTGCAGCACATAGCTCAGTTTGTGCAGTTTGTTTAAAAGGCTCAGTGTTAGCAACCCGATTGATCCAGCACGGTTAAACAAACTCTGCCAGCGTTCATTTGTGCAGCTAACATTACCACACGGTGTGTTCAGCTACAGCGAGTTAAATGAGCCGACTTTAACTTCTTTCAGATCGATAAAAAGCTCCACATCAGCGCTAGCAATGCTAACTCGGCTAACCAACGAGCTACGTGTTAGCCTGCTAATGCTAGGCCCCTTTTCCACCGGTACATCACTGTACTGCAATATTTCACAGTTGTTACACAGTTGCACTTTTTGGTTTTACACTGTGTTTACCTCAGAAATGTTAGGCTGGACAAAGGCGGCAGGCCTCCGCCGGTTGCTCCTTCGGGTCGTGTCTGCAAACCGATATCCTATGGAGCTTGATGAGGCTAACGCTGGAGCCTCCGGTGAGGTATAATACGCTCCTGCGTCGTCTCTTGGTTTCCCACCTGCAGCAGTGAGTGTTTGCACCCAGCTACCAGGAGCTACCGCGTTAGCAACATCAGCTAACTAGCCTCTACAAGCCGAGCTCGGGTAATGCTAACTGGCTAGGAGCTTAAAACACCGCTAACGTGAGCCGCTCTGCCAAAATGACGCCCGTGTCCGTCCACCCTTTGAGTCTGTTCCTTCGCTGGGCGCCGTATGATGGCCTCCAACCATTACAAGAGCGAAAACACATCCACGAAGACCAAATTTTTGCCGTTCACAGCCTCCTCGACAACCGCCAGCTTCGCTCGTCTCCTGACTCTCCACCGACTGGTGTCGCCACATGATGATGACACGTTTTTGTTTGCAAGTGGGCGCTCGCATGTGATGTAATAACATGCTCCCAGGTGTGTTTGGATAATAAAGCTAAAAGTCACGTAAGAAACGTAAGCCCCAAATTTTGCAGTAGAATGTCAACTGTAAGATAAATGAGTGAATGATCAATATCAACAAAGTATTGAGTTAAAACATTAGTGGGGTCTATGTTGTGCAGAATTTTAAGAAGTGTTTTTCTAGCCTTATTGGGTATACAGTATTCATAAGGTAAGGAAAGTGTTTTATCACAATTACTGACTTCACTTATTGATTCCAAGAGAATGTACCTCTTTCTTTGTCTTTGCAATAAAGCCAATCGTGAGGCAGCAGATCATGCAGATACAGGTCAGGAGCTTCGGTTAATATCACATCAAACATCAGAATTGGGGAAAATGTGACGTCAGTGACTTTGACGGTGGCACGATTGTTGGTGCCAGACGGGCTGGTTTGAGTATTTCTGAAAAACAGCTGATTTCCTTTGGTTTTCACACACGACAGCAACAGCAGTTCTGTGGGGCTGAAACACCTTTTTGATGAGAGAGGTCAGAGGAGCATGGCCAGACTGATTGGAGCAGACAGAAATGCTGCAGTAACTCAGATAACCGCTCTTTATAACTGTGGTGAGCAGAGAAGAATCTCAGAATGAACAACACGTCAAACTTTGAGGTTGATGGACTACAACAGCAGAAGACCATGTTGGGTTCCACCCCTGTCATCCAAGAACAGAAATCTGAGGCTGCAGTGGGCACAGGCTCACCAAAACTGGGGCTGCTGAGGTACGTAGATGGTAAGGTCAGAACTTGGTTTCAACAGCTTGAATCCCTGGATCCAACCAGCCTTGTGTCAACAGTCTAGGCTGCTGGTGGTGATGTTATGGTGTGGGGAATGTTTTCTCGACACACTTTGGGCCTCTTAATACCAATCCATCATGGTTTGAATGCCACAGCGCGTCTGGCTATTGTTGTTGACCATGTGCAGCCCTTTATGGCCACAGTTTACCATCTTCTAATGGCTACTTCCAGCATGATAGTGCACCATGTCATGGGGCAAAAAGTTGTCTCACCGAGTTTCAGTGAGTTCAGTGAACTTCAGTGGCCTCCCCAGTCAACCAGATCTGAGTCCAATACAACACCTTTGAGATGTGGTGGAACAGGAAATTCCCAGCATGAATGTGCAGCTGCAAATCTTCAGAAATGATGTGATGCAATCATGTCAACATGGACCAGAATCTCAAAGGAATGTGTCCAACATCTTGTGCAATCAATGCCACGAAGAACTGAGACTGTTCTGAGAGCAAAGGGAGGCCTTACCCAGTATTAGTATGGTGTTCCTAATAAAGTGCACAGTGAGTGTACTTCTACTCCGCTACATTTCTGAGTGACGTACTGTACTTTTTACTCTACTAGCTTAGGCAATCTTAGTTATTAGATACATTTAAGATAAGATTTTGCATTAAAAAACACAGGATGAGTTTATAAAATACAACAAAATTTTAAAGATGAGACGAAAACAAATGTTTGCAGTTCGAACTTGGTTTTATTTCAATAACTTATCCGTAGCCCAAGGAGGTCAAATTATCCGATATTTTACAAAAAAGTCCATAAAATGAAATGTGTGTCAGAACTGGTGACCCTCTGGAGGGGTCTGATCCCTAGGTTGCAGACCACTGGACTGAACTAGTCAACTGTAAGTAGTTCACCAAGCTTCACCTTGAGCAGCTACAACAGTGAAATGCTGCTTACACATTGATACATCAGTAACAATGGTATAATATATTGTAATATGTCAGTCACAAGGGTTGATTTTCTACAAATTAGTACGTTAAATTTTTATACTTTAAGTTCATTTAGCAGTTAATGTTTCTGTACTTTCTCTTAAGTAAGATTTAAATACAGGACATTAACTTTTAATGGAGCATTTTTCCAAATACAAGTAGAGGATCTGGATACGTCTTTCACCACTGATATGATTATTATTGCATTATGAATCAGGGATATATAGACCATCTAGAAGTAGTTTAAATTTTTAATATCTTTATACCCAATATCTGGAACAGATGCAAATTCTCTAGTAGTAGACAAGGAGGTTATAAGTCATCAGGATTGGTTATCATTAAACAATTAAGATAAGTAAATTGATACCGATATCTAAAGAGTTGACCTGAGAGAATAGTTTTATGAGTACTAAAGTCATGCAGAAAACATTTAACATTTTAAAAAGTAGATAAGGAAGTACTTATAGTACTTATAAGAAGTACTTATAATAAATTGTTTGTTTACCCAACATGGATTTTTATTAAATGAGTAAAACCATCTAGATTACCTCTATAAACAGTTGCAAAATATTTACAAAATAATAGCCACATTTGCTATTTTCCTTCAAGAGATTACAGTTTTGCTATTAAGATTGCATAAAACAAAAAGTTTAATTTATCTTTTTTCATTTTTGAAAAGAATGAGAAATTAACCTGCCATTAGGTGTTTTTTTTCTTTACTATTCCTGCCCTATTATTGTTATTATTATTATTATTACTATTTTTGTTATGTTACTTTGTTGTAGGAGCTTTGACTTTGCCTTCCACCTGCATTTTTTAAAACATTTTTATGAGGACAAATGGAAACTGAAAATATATTTTAATCAATAAAGTTTTGAGAAAAAACACACACACCGGAGGGGAGAGATTGGCGTGGTGTGTGTCACAAACCATGCCAAAACCTAAACATAATTCTTCCCACTATATTGAGCCTTGTGTATTTATAGGTGGTAAAAAAAGACAGAAACAAACAAAAAAAACAGCAAGCTATGGTGGATTACAGTGGTGGTGGTGGTGGTGGTGGTGGTGCTGCTGCTGCTGCTGCTGCTGCTGCTGAAGTTAGCCCTACAGTGCCAGCTATGGTTAGTTTTGGCTCATGGTCATTTTCACGCCCTGTATCTGGATCCTCCAGGGAAAAGTCTGAAACCCAGAGATATCACTAAGCACCAAACATGTGATCTTGAGAAGTGTGGAATTGAAGCTGGCATTCGGTCAATGAAAGCCGAAAAACAGACCCTGGAAACAAAGGACGACTGTAAATATCCTCACTCTGTTATTAAATGCACTCAAATAGGGGTTTGAAAGAAGCTGTTGCTCCTGTTAGTGACTCCTCACAAAAATGTGTGGAATTTTCTTTGATTTCTCCGCCTGCTGTTTGAGTCTTGTTGTCAGTAAAACTAGACAAATATACTTGATAAATCTGAATGTTTTATGTGGTGATGTCACGGCTGAGGCTAGGATCATAGAAATGCTGAGATCATATCTTTATATTTACACAACCTCACACCCCAGCAGATTATTTTGAATGGACCCAAAAAACATCTGTAAAATATTCTATGAACTTGGATATTTTTTCATATTTCACTCATTCAACAGTTTTATAATTTTTTGTTTGTTTTTGTTCATGTAAAAACACTTTTATGTCCCAGAGTTTCCCTACATGATGGTGTAAAACAGTCTGTTTGACTTGGGGCCTCTTGAATAAAAGTCCTGTCTATTTGAGACCCCTCCTTACAGGTTACAGTCTCAGTGTGTACATGAGTTGCGAGACGCTCAACAAAAGATCTTCCTCCTCAGACTTTTTCATTTGAAGTATTTTAAGAAGCCCGAAGAAGAAAGTATCCAATATTTCATTAAAAAAAAATAAATCCATAGAAAATTATTTTGTGTAACAGAAGAGGTCTGTTGAGCCCTAAATCTTTTTCAGGACCTTTTAAGGGGTCTCAACCTCCAGGATGGCAATCACTATGCTAAAAGCTGTTTTCTATCAGTTATCACCCCCCCAGTTGGGAAAGTAAATGTTGTCATATGGAAAATTGTTATATTCATGTATTTAAGAATGTGTGATTACCCTTGGCAGAAAAAATTAGAATATAATTATAACTTAAAAGTTATAATTTTTATTGTTAGATAAAACCTGAACTTACAAACAAAACTTTTTCTTACTTGAAAGGATGCGTTGAATGAATGAGGTGCTGAGAGTTCACTCAACTCAATAAATTAAGTTTCTGAAGAAACATCATCAGTTTATCAGCAGACTTCCCAGCATGTATTCTTCAAGAGTGGAAACTCCAGAAACACCTTTTTTTAGTTTGGAAAAAAAATATTCATGATGGAAACTTTCTTTTTGTCCTTAATACGAGTTAGATTTTATCCTGGATGTTTCTTTTCATAATAATGAAAACAATGTGAATCGTGACAAAGATTGGTATCGAATCCAGACAATACTCTCATACACACAATTAGACATTGTCACTGGGAGCAGCCCTGCATGTTGTCTTCGCACTGGCTCCGGTGCAAAGTGGCATCGGCACCAGCCACAACACTCAGTTACCTTAACTCAGTTTGTTTTACATTTTCAAAACTCATAAAACAACTTTTAAATAATTATTCAACCAAACTTCAGTTAACTCACATTTTTAAGGCACCGGGTGTTTGTAATTTGAATCAGCTTAAAATTATTGACAGTGTGCCTTTAGGAAATCCCCTTGTGTTTAGCATTAAATTATAAAATGTAAACTACAATTAGGGTCCTTAAATTCCCATAGAAAAATACAAAGGACATGACCTCTGTGTTCTCAGTGATAGCTACAGCCCTATCACCCTCTAATAAACGTTGTCCAATTGGTGCAAAAGGCAAACTTTCATAAGAGAGAGGGGAAAGTCTCACACGGTTCAAATTGCTCATCACAAATCTATAAAGGACCAAACTCAAAACCATTGTGAAGTCTCCCATAATGGTACGAGCACACATTCACACACACACACACACACACACACACACACACTCACACACACACACACACACACACACAGATTCCCTGGTGTATTATGTGTTTTCCACTCAAAGATTGCCCAAGAATGCCTGAATGTGATGATTGCGACAGACGGACGATGCTCTGTAACATCGCAGCTCTTGAAGGCAAACAAGCACGGCTGCTGGTGCGCCTGTGAAATGCAGCTTATAGGCAGGCAGCATCATTGCCTGCTGGGCAGACAGGGATTCAGTCAACAAAGCCTAGCAAATTCAGAGAGACGGGTCACTGGAGATATGATATTATGAATGTGTGCACCAGGGGATAACATCACATCATTCCCATTCACTACGGCAGACATGCCTATAATCGAAATTGGAAACAACAAGTGTCTCATGTTTTGGGCACAGATTTATCAGTCAATGCGTTACCCATTACATAGTGTGTGCCAGAGTTGTGGTTGGCGAGAAGCAGTACTGTTTTATTCACATGAATACCAGTTTAGCTAGTATTTGGAATAATGTGGGGTGATGCTGCCTTCACACACAGTCAGTAAAACCCTACACCCGCTATCATAGCACATCTATCTGGAAGTATTATTCAAACCAAGGGTAGAAGTGTATCTGCATTTTCTCAGTAAAGTAATTTTGTGTCTGTATTTATGGGCTTACAGTGTATTGATATAGGCATAATAATAATCTTTATTTGTACAGCATGAGCGCATGAAGTTAGAAAGTGCTTCACACAATGTAATGAAATAAAAAGTAGTGCTGAAGCTATCGATTTCTTCTTTATCGATTAATGTGTAGATTATTTTCTCGATTAATCCATTAATTTGGTCTATGAAATGTCAGAGAACAGTGAAAAAAGCCCATCACAATTCAAGTTCAAGATGATATGATCAGGTTACTTGTTTTGTCGGGGAAACAGTCCAAAATCCCAAAATATTTAGTTTATGATCACATAAGACGAAAAAAGCAGTAAATCCTCATTAAAACTATTCATTTCCTGTCGATTGACTAATTAATTATTTGACAAATCATTTCAGCGCTATTAAAAACTAACAGTAATAAAATCAAATAGAAAAGCTTGGAAAATAGGACATAGGACAATAAAAGACATTTAACTGGCTCTGAATAAAACACTGTAGGTAAAATAGACTCCGGTAAAATAACATTAAAGAAGTTAAGACAACTCAGGTGAAATCATGTCAAAAACCAGGTAAAATCAAGTAAGAACCACGATAAACTCTGATAAAATGTGCTTTAAGTAAAACAGATTCAGATTCAGCCAGATTTATTTCGTCGGTCAGCCTCAAGGCCGTAAAACTGCAAAAAAGTTTTCTATCCCCTCTTTGACCCTGGAACAAGCTAAAGACCACTACTTGAGGATATCAAGTTATGCACAGACTTCATATGAACAAGTTCTCCAACCTAAATGACCATATACTGTAGGTCATCCGTCCTGACCCCCTGATACGACCCATAGGAGCGTTTCCTGAATTAGCGCCCCTACGGCTGCAGGAGATACGCCACAGATAAACTGTTAAAAATAACTGTTGAAAAATAAATAACTAACCCTTTTATGATGTGACAATGCTATGGTAAATACTTGGTTAGTTTTTAGCACAAAAACAATTTTGTCAGGTTTAGGGGAAGAGCATGGTTTGGGTTAAAATAAGTATTTTGTTAAGGTTAGAGGACCTTCGTCATCACGGTTACAATAGTAATCACGTGGTTAAGGTTATACAATGATCGTGGTCATGGTTAAAAGGAACAACATTAACTGTCGTTTGGAACAGGAAACAAACAGCGGTCTCCCTTGTTAAAGTCCAATGTTTGTCGAGCCATCCACCCACCTCAACCCCAACCCCAACACCAACACCAACCCCCTCTTTACGCGGACTTCGTCGCTCTATAACAACGTCCCCTTACTTCCTCCTTTGCTCCTGTCATAATCGCTACGGCCACTAGAGAGCTTTGTTTTGCAAACATCGTTTTGGGCCATTTGCTGAAAAGACTGATACTGTCTGATACAACCGCTAGACGTCAACGATCAAACGTAACTATGGGTTACGCAATAAGTTGTTCACACAGACAACCTATGGGGTGACAGTCTCGTTCATACGGGACCGAAAGGTCAGAAATAAGGCGAGGAGGCAGGCCACGAAGAGCCTCCTATTAGTATTAGTAATGTTGCACTTCCATAAAGTTGGGGGATTTTTTAGACACTTAAAAAAGAATGGTCAAAATTGATAGAGCGGAGTTTGAATTATATGTAGACTTTTAGACTTTGGTGGGTAAAGCTCCAAAAGCATTGGATCCAAAACCTCCCATGATTAAACTGAAATGTGTCTTTTATTAGAGCCTCCTTGACTGGTAAACTCTCACATCTTTCAAACTCTAAACATGACTGGACAAGATTTTTGGTATGATGCTCCGAACATAAATTACTGCCAAACAAAAGGCGCAGCATTTTTGCAACAGGCTTTATATACGTGTATAAACAGTAATTTAGTATTTCCTTAGTTGCTGATTACGAACACGTTTAGTCAGCAGTGTCCGACCAGCCTCACAGGAGTGACGACGACGACATTGTGCGGTGGCAGACAGAACAGCTGTCTGGAAATCTAATAAGGAAGAAAGTGAAAAGGAGGAGAAATGGATTAAGAGACTTATTTGTAATTTGTATTCATTGGTTTGCATGGATTCTCTACCTTCGCTCCCTCAGACCTTCTTTAATTCCATTAGCTTTTCACAAGTGACTATCAGACCCACAGAGCTCAAAGAGGGAAAGCGAAGCAGACTCATCAGTGGATTTACAGCTAGAGACGTAAGAGCTGAGAGAGAGAGTGCACAGTGACAGGGACAGATGTATCACACATTAAATCTACGGTTTTGTATTTATGGTACTATTTTTCTAAACCGATTTAAATGTCCCCTCAAAGGTTTTGAGTTACACTTACACCAAGCTGAAAACATGACCCAACTATAATTTTAACAATTAATGCACCGATAAAATTTATTCCTGAGGCTTCTCCTTGTTTTCCAAAGTGTCAGCAAAATGAATAAAAGTAGCTGTAAAGATTTATATGACTGCAAGTACAGTACGTGACACAAAATGCTACGGTCATGCTAGTGTTTTGATACCCGTGATGGCAGTACATGAAATGGCAGGAGATCACCAAAGTGATTACAGTTCATCCGGAGGGGAACTTGAATGTCGGTACCATCATTTCATGGCAATCCATCCAATAATTGTTGAAACATTTCACTCTGAAACACAAACATCAACCTGTTGGTGTCACCAGAGGAAAAGCCAGGGGATCACCAAAGTCTTTAAAATTCATTGTTTGGGGACCATAAACGTCTGTACCAATTTTCCTGCCAATCCGGTGTGTAAATGTTGAGATATTTCATGGAATATAAGCAAAAACTTTAAGCTGCTGGTGGTGCTAGAGGGAAAGTCAGAGGATCACCAAAGCCGGGAGGATTCAGCCTCCAAGGACCTTAAATATCTGAACCAAATTCAAATTGTGGTCTAGACATTTCACTCAGATTTAAAAATTTCAACCTCATGGTGGCACTAAAAGGAAAAGTCAAAGGATAACCAGTCATTAGGATACATCTTTAAGGGGCCATGAATGTCTGTACAAAATTACATGTCAATCCGTCAAGTATTTGTTGAGATATTTCAGTCTGGACAAAATTGGTGGACAAACAGACTAACTGACATTGTCATCCCAAGAGCCATGTCACTAGCATGGCTAAAAATTTTCACATATCAAGATATTTCTCTTTATTGAAATTTTATTCATAGCTTCATCAGCAAAATAAAAATACTACATCCTTGTATGAAATATTTACAAAAAACATTCAATGAAAATAATATTTTTTTTGGTATTCCGTATTCCCATATTTACAGTGCAAGATTCTGCAAAATACTAACTGACACTCAGAGAAAGTAGCGCTCACATTTAGATCAGTGTGATGACTGCTTTGATTCTACACTTTTAAGCCTATACTTGTAACAAAACATTGAAACAGCATCTCTAGATATAATGTATTCAGTCAGAGAGTTATTATCTAGGGTGATATGAAAATCTTATCGGTAGCAGCTTTTAGAAAGCTGTTTCAGCAACAGGCAGTAATTTATCAAAAGCTCTTGATTTCACACTCTGAGATTTCAATCAGTTTCTGAATAAAGACTCTTTATCCAGAAGTCCTAACCAGCTCTGCACAGGCATGAAAAAGGAGTGGCCTCCTCTGTCATGCATGCCTACAGTCTTCAACAGGATATTTCCCCATTAAAACCTGCAGCCGGAGGGAGTCAAACAGTGTAATACAACAAAGAGGCTTTGAGTCGACGATAAGCCATCAGCAGAAACTATGAGCAGTCGTATCTGTGAGGGGTGGAGAAGAGTATGTGCCTAATGCACTTGAAGATGACCACACACTCTTTAATAATATGAATCAGCAAACAGGTAACAATTGGTGGCTACAGCACAGTCTTTTTTTAGGTTTATACTGAACACTTTTCTCTCAGGCTGATTCTATGATACAGAAAATACTGTACAATGTCCCTGGCAAAACAGACAGTTAGAAAAACAATAAAAACAGACAAAGCATGAAAGGCAAAACGCTGATCACTGACAGAAAAAAAAAAAAAAAGCCACTGTTTAATATGTAGAATTCCAGTTGCTGCATGTTGCTCTCCATTGAATTCTGTCAGGAGGAATAACAGCCAAGAGTTTTGAAATTCAATTTTTCGTGCTGAATTTTTTTTACTGTAAAAACAAAAAAAACGTTTGTAGATGTCCCTTAAGTGTTGTGACGTTGTTTCCTGGCAGTCAAATTACCTCCTGTGGTCACAAATGTAGCTGGATTACTGCAGAAAGGTCAGAACGACCAAGTTGGCAACGATTCATTGTTGACTGTGTGTCCTTGCATACTGGGAGAGCGTCCTTTGTTAACCTGCAGTAAAGGAATCATGGGTAAGAGAGGTGACAATGTCAGAGTGAGAGGGACAGACAGAGAGAGGGGTCAGTCCTCTACAATCCCTGAACTCTGGTGATGGAGTTCGCAGTTGCAAAGCTGTAAATTACTTTTTTGGGGGTCATTTTCTGGTATTGTTAACAAAAAAAAAACTACACAAAAATATTCCATAAAGGCAAAGAGGAACTGAACTGACTGCGGTGAAGACACGCTCAGTCAGTGCCGCCAACCTACTTACTGACTGTACACGACAGTCCAACAAGCCATACTACTAATGTTGAGATCAGCCCCTGCGCACACAAAAGGGGGTCGTTCACACAGCATCAGGGAGGACATGACAAACTCAGGACACTGGGAAGCTCCAGCAACAGAACTGACCACAGCACAACCTGCACTTTCACTTCTGGTCGACGTAAGCTGAGCTGAAATACACTGTGCACACAAACACAAATCAAAGACAACACAAAAATATTTGGCTGTCGCTGTGAAATGTTTCCAAAATTTTACACAAAACTTCAATATTTGTTATGTCAATTAGTTATAAGTGTTGGTAGCTGTTATTTATTATTTTTTAAATCGGATATTTTTAATCTTGCTTAGTGCGATTTCCACTCTGCTCTCTGAAATGCAGGCAGATTTTCCTCCTGTGGATATTTAGCTACTGTTTTGTGTTACTGGTAGGCTAAATGCTTAAAGCTACCCTAATCGATAGTGTTTAAAAAAGAGCCACAGGTCAAATGATTATAAGTAATGTAAAAATGTTTGCTCATGGTGACAGACCCACAGGTAATTATAACCCAACTCTGCAGTCTTCCAGTGGATAAATCCACTGGACACTACCTGCCCAGCACCAAAAAGCCGATAGGTAACATTAGCAACTAGCGGATGAACACAGTGGAGCATTTAGCAGCTAAAGAGCCAGATATTTGTTAGAGACCAGAACAGCTCCAAGAGGAGTTGCAAACACAACTCCAAATGGATGCTAATTTCGCTCTGTGTCTGTGGGACAATTGTTTGCTAACATGTTCACCACAGCGATTTTATAAGGCGATAAGACTTGTTGTATGTATAGCTAGATGTGTTGCTCCCAAGTGGCCAAAAAAAACCAAAAAAAAAACCAATTAGTTCAGCATGAAATAAACAGTTGCTCACTTTTTTCAATTAACTCAATTGAGAGTGGGGTTTTTTTGCTGGCTTTTTGGCCATTTTGTTCATTTTGTTAAATTTGGTTTGAACAAATTAATTAAACCATTAATTAGACCATTTTTCTTTTGAGAGTTGCTCTGCTAGGGTGGCATGGCGGTACAGTGGTTAGTCGCCGCACAGTGAGAAGGTTCCGCCGGGTTTGAGCGCCGGTTCGACCGGGGCCTTTCTGCGTGGAGTTTGCATGTTCTCCCCGTGCCCGTTTGGGTTTTCCTCCGCTTCCTCCCGCAGTCCAAAGACATGCGGGTGAATTGGCGTCGCTAAATTGCCCGTAGGTGTGAATGTGAGCGTGACTGGTTGTTTGTCTCTATATGTTGGCCCTGTGAGAGACTGGCGACCTCTCGCCCAATGTCAGCTGGGCTTACTCCCACCCGCCCACACCGTGACCCTCAAGGGATAAACAGTATAACTAATGTATGAATGGAGTAGCTCTGCTATGGTTCAACTTCTTCCAGTGCAAAGTAACTGGTAGATTTTTAAAACTTGCTTTTTAAGCAGCTTCAAATACAGTGTTTATGCGCTCTCTCTTTAATTCGATTCACTATTGTGCCTAAGTTGCTGTGGAATTTAACAGGTCTGACAAACAAGGCACAGCTGCTGCAGTGGAAGCATCACATTTTGCAACCACGGCAGCAGTAACATTACATTTGCTTCTGTTTTGCGATCTCTTGTGTAACCTACTGTGTACAGAGTGCCCCACTGTTGAATGAAACGCTAACCCTTGCACAGATTTGGAAAAAAAATCCTGAGAAAAAGCAGTGTGTAAATGATGTTGGTCAACAGTTAGTGCAGTGGACCTTGACCTCGCCTTTCCAGCCCTTCCAGTAAGGAGACTATCCCAGGGTTAAGTTGCGTCACACTTCCATGCATGCCTGTTGTAATCACTAACAGATGTTAGTGTGCTTGTGCTTCCAAACAATAGCATGTGTAATGAAGAAAAGGTTACAATTCATCACTCACAGCTATAGTGAAGCCAGCTGGTGCATCACAACAAACAGGATGGCAGAAAATAGGAAACCGTCTGGAAAGACTTCTTTTTACCTGAGCCTACTGTTGATCTGTGTTGTGTTGGCGCTGTTGTGTAGCAAGCTGTATGTAATAAGTTAGTTGTAATGCTCAACGTGTGGGCCGTAAATATTTACATTTTTGTTTTGAGAGTATTCATAATGAGATAGTTCATTCAAAGGAGGTTGTATTCACACCTGCAGGAACATTGCTTAAAAATTTTTTAAAAACTCCTCACGCGTTGACACTGCAGCTGTTCTGATTTAGACGTCAACGTTGCCAAACAAGGCTCACAGAAGAGGAGAGAAAATTACAACAAAGGACACCCAATACAAATCATGTCTTTTACACCTTTATATTCACGAATTAAAGAAATCACAAATTTCCAGACCACTGAAATATGTTAAAAATGCAAAGCGATCCCATGTTTTATAAGAAAAACTCTCACTAAAAGGAATAAATAACAAGAAAAGTCTGGATGCTTAGTCAACAAGTGTGAAATATTATCACCATAATTATAATTGTGCATGTTTAAAGTCCTCTGCAGTTTCACCTGGAACAAGCAAACCAACACACAAACCTATAAATGTATATTCACTAAACTGTGATAATGCATGTCACAGAAATGTTGCAGGCCAATTTGTACAAGCAACACGTCTTAATAAATATACAGAATTTACAAAAATGACTGCGATAAACTGGCATCATACAAGATAGAGACATTAGGCCTGTATGTTAACCTCTTATAAAGCTACGGTGACCTCTGCTGGATAAAATCTACCAGCTCATGTTTCAGCTGGAGAGGTTTCCCATAAAACTTACTCTCACTTTCCAGTTTATCAGGCATCTAGCTAAAACTAATGCAGTGGTGGTGCTGGTTGTGGTGCTGTTGAACTGTATTGCATTATACTGACAGGTGTTTCTATTATTTACTCGAATGTCAGTGATATAAATGGGCGGACAAAATATTAGAAACAGCTCTTAGTATGATGCAACATAATTCAACAGCACCACAAACTACAGTCTCCAAAATGAGCATAAAGTTGAATCAACACCGACTTGAAAGGGGTCCACACAAATGTTTAATATTATAACCTTCATAAAAGTACAATTTATAGACAGCTGTTGTATTAGACTGCATCAGTTTTAGCTAGGTGTACCTAATGAAATGGCAAGTGAGTGTATTTTTGTCTGATTTTTTAAGGCACATCTCCTTGTTTCCTTTCATGCTATGTGTTTTTAAATAGCTTCTTTTTTTTTTTTTTTTTTTAATATTGTTGGGTTTTGTTTGTTTACAGAAACTTACTGTCTTTTTTCATCCACTGGTCCAGCTCCTCCATTTCTAACTCCAGTACAGAGGGCACGTCTTCTTCAAACATGGGCCTAAACGGCACAAAATGTTTAAGGAATCACATGAGACACTAAATCAAAGTTAATAAGCTTGTTTAAATTTTTCTGACACCGGCAGCTGGTTTCAGTCGTTAACAGTCTGTTGCTAGTAGCGACCGTTAACAGGTCCATATCAGTTTAACTGACATTGTTTCAGCCATCATTTTGTCAGATCTGTGACCAAGCAAATACTTACAAACATCTTTATTCCACTCCGCAATTTCCATTTTTGGCGCATTATTTTAAATTTTAAGTTGTCTTTAAGTTAGGTTATAGCTGTTTTGTGATTGTTGATTTATTTTTCGTTAATTTAGTTAAACTGCAATCAGTTTACTGCTAACTAAGCTAGCCGTCAGCTAATGTGTTGCTAGTGCTAAGTACACGTCATATCATTTAAACCGTAATTAGGCAGCCGAGTGGGAAAAACTGTTCACGTCAGCCTCCGACTTGTAATTCCGAAGCGGAGATGTCGGGAATGTCTTACAGCGATGATAGCTCCCAAAAAAAACTACAGTCATGTCAACAAACTGTATTAACGCTATTATGATCGCTATTACAGTCCATTCAGCTAATTTTACAGGAGCTATACACTGTTTGTTTGTATCTGATTTTAAATGGTAATCTGCATTTATATAGCACTTTTCTAGTCTTTGCGACCACTCAAAGCGCTTTACACTACATGCCGCATTCACCCATTCACATACATATTCATGCAGCGGTTTTCTATACAAACAGTGCTTTCTACACACACACACAGATGATAAGTCGGGGGAAATGTTTTGGGGTTCAGTATCTTGCTCAGTGATACATCAACCTGCAGACTGGAGGAGCTGGGGATCGAACCACCGACCTTCCGGTTGTTGGACAACCCGCTCTAACCTTGGGGCTAACCACCTTAGAATAATGCATGAACAAGTCAGAATAAGGGATGTTTTGCCCATTCTTCCCATTCTGTCAACGTTATGTGACTATTAATTTACTGGCAGACTAACGCTAACTATTTCACTCTTTTTACCTTTACTCTTGTGGACTCCATGTGTACATTTACCAGATTAACGGCTCTGTTGTGCTTTATATGGTTACTTAGTGTTATTATTTTACTGGTTACACTTTGGTTTCTTCCTGTTTCTCATGCACTCGTATGAAAAACAAACCTCTTTCATGCATAGCTTACGTTTTTTTAAACAGAAAATTACACATTGAGGGTAAACCTTTACTAAGAATTGGGCGTTAAGATGCTGTAAATATAATGAAGATGAAATATTTTAAATGATTTGCAACAGTCTTTCAAATCAGCGTCTGTAGAAACTTTATTAAATTGAATTCTCAATACTTACATTGGCACCTTCTCTGTGCTGGATTCATCCAAATATGGATCTTCTTTTCTTAGCTCTATGAGAAGAGAACATGCTTCAATCATCGTTATTAAAATGGCAAATTGCATTACAGTAACTGAATACAGTCCATCTGTAACTTAATATGGATAGTGGCAAAGAGTCAATAGCTGAGTTTTTTTCTAATATAATTAAATATGTTATAAGAAGGAAGTGTGACTTATCATCAGTTGCCCAACATTACACAAAAAGATATTTTTCCATTTAACCCTAGTAGTATCTAGCCACACAGAGAATTGTTTGTCAAGATCTGAGATACATAGTCATTCCACATTTTTATGGCAATAACAGAAAATTTGACATTTGATAGTACAATCCACAGATCTTGCTGTGGACAGGTGCCATTATATTTGCTGTTGCTGAGTTTTGAGTGCTTTGAGCATCCAAAATCAAAATAACATTCACCCCCGCTGAAAAATTGCTCACTGGAACCAGGGTTAAGTGCAAAAATGTTTTTTTCGTTTCTGTTGTTGTTTGTTTGGGGTTTTCTTTTTTCTTTTTTTTGGTTTGTTTAGAGTTTCTTTGTGACTTGGTTGAACTCAACCTTTAAAGTGTTTCCTCTTGTGATGGACATACCTTGATTTCTCACTGTTTTGTTCCACCTGCAGTTGATGAAAATACCGCACACTATCATGCCGATGATTACGACCACCAGCACCACCAGGATCGGGATGATGATGAGACCCACATTCTGGTCAACCTCCAGTGGTGTGATGGTGGAACCCATAGTGTTGGGGTCCTCTGTATATGGTGAAACCTCTGCAGAAGCAAAGTAGAAATGATCGGTCAGTCATCATCGGCCCAGCTTGGCTTAACTCATATGCTTGTGATTTGTCACTTGAATAATTATAACTATTGTCCTGATTGTCCTACTAAATGTACCTTGCTGAATTTCTGCAAAATTTCTACAGAATCAAAATGCAAAACCATATCTCTTCAAATCACACGGCAATCTTTACAGCCAAGGGTACCGTTCTTATTCTCCTGTCATTTTGTCTAATGATTAATACTGTATAATAATAGTGTATGTATACACCTGGCTCCAGTCCACATGCAGATCTCACAACATGGATCTGATCAACGAGTTTAACTTGTTCCGGGATCGTGTTTCTGTCTTTAAAAGAGAAGATATTCATCCCAGTAAGTGGGGTGACCAAAATGCTGTCGGCTAATATTCAGCAGGCGGTCCAGTCATCTCCACGTGTACGAGTGTTGGCACAGCACACACCGACTTTGGACCCACCCCCCCCCCCAATCCAATGGTATCATCTCAGGACACAACTAAGCTACAAAATCCACCATAAAACAGTTCGAAGTGAGAGAAGGACCCACTTCTCTAAAAGTATTCAGGAGAGTAACGGAATCTCTCGTGTTCTGTCTTCAACCATCGAGAAACTCCTAAATCCAAACCCCTTGAGTACACTCAGTCAGGCGTCTGCTGTGAAATGTGAGTAATTTGCAGGCTTTTTTTTTTTTTAAAGACAAAGTCCCCTCTGTAAGGGCTTTGATAATACAGCAAAAAACTTTCCTGTTACACCCAAAAATAGCCCCCTGAAATTGAGATGTTTTAGTAATATTACACGATCAGAACACAGAAAAATGGTACCTCTGTACAGCTCCTCAACATGTGCTCTCGACCCAGGACCTAGTAAATTCTTCAAGAAAGTATTTGATAGTTGGTCACTAAAAACAGGTATATTTCCTACTGCCTTTAAGACTGATGTAGTGAAACCTCTACTTAAACATAATCTAATCTAGATAACACTACTCTCAGTAATTACAGGGCTATATCCAACCTACCCTTCTTGAACAAAGTTTTTAGCTTAATACCTTCCTCAATGAAAACAGTATCCTAGTGAAATTCAAATCTGGTTTTAATTCCAATCACAGCACAGAAACAGCCTTAGTCAAAGTAGTAAATGATCTTAGACCTCAATACTGGCTCAAACCTGACTGGTTGAATGCAGCATTTTACACTTATCATAACATTTTAATTCAACTGGTTTCAAACCTTTTATTACTCGTAGGTTAGATTACTGCAATGCACTTTTTACTGGTCTCCCAAAAAAGTCTATAAAGACATTGCAACTTATACAGAAGCTCTGCAGCTAGACATTTAACTAAGACCAATCAGAGAGAGCACGTCACTCCTGTTTTATCTGAACTGCTCCGGCTCCCTGTTTCTTTCAGAATTTATTTTAAGGTCCTTTTAATTACCTACAAAGCTCCTAATGGGATGGCACCTTCATACATCTCTGATTTTTTTTAACATCCTATCAACCAGAAAAAGCCCTGAGATCCTCCAAAGGTGGCCTTCTGAGGGTACCCAAAGTACGCAACGAAACAAAGCGGAGACGCTGCCTTTATGAATTATGCACCAAAACTGTGGAACGCCCTGCCCCTGCCCCTTTTTTAACTGTTATTTGTAATTGTTTGTTCTAATGTATTTTAATTTTGCTGTTGTATCTATTTGTTCTTGCTGGATTTGTTTGCTCTTGTTTTCATAATTCAAATGTAAAAGCACTTCGTGTTGCATTTTATGTATGAAAGGTGCTATATAAAGAAAGTTATTATTATTATTATTATTAAAGTTATTAAAAATGACTTGTATATTTGTAGGAAAGCTAGACACAAATCGGTACTGTACTGGTAAGTTATGCCACAGTTGGTCTGACATACCCCAAGGACTGGAGGTTAAGTAGCTCAGTCCGGAGCTATGGTCTTCTTGTGTGTTCTGTTCACCTGGAAACGACAAGGGAGGAAATAAGTAAATTATTTTAGCGAAAGGTTTTAGTGAGTACTGACTAATGTGCGAGCTTTGTTTCCCTGTCTCCCCACAGTGCCAAGAAGTGACATCCAATGGTATCAGGATATCAAATGCTTAACAACTGTGTAGTGGAGATACAGCACAGGGCAAAAATATCCTCTCTTTCCTGCACATTAGAAGCAAGTTTTTTGGATATTCAGAGCTTCGTACGTACAAAGTTAAAGTTGTTCGCAGGCGGCTTTGCTATTTCACCTACAGAGCTGCTTTTGAGGTCCACAAAACGGATCAGATTTATTACAGAAATGTTTTCTATGACAACTTATGAATTACTAAGCTAGACAATGCAGATTAAATTTTAAGAAAGTGGGAAGCCGATTTTGGGTTCTACAACTGATTCAGCCGACTGGAAATATACATGTGAACAACCCACTTGTGGAAAGGCAGTTCACAATATCAGAAATTGGCTTTGTATCACCCCAGAGGCCAGGCATAGAATAGAATGAACCCAAATCTAAAATAAATTTCATATTGCACTTTTTCTCTTGCTCATTGTTTGTGGGACTGACCTCATACGCTCAGCTGGCAGTTTATTAGGCTCACATAACTAAAACTGGTGCAGTCTGATATAACAGTCCTGGAATAAATCCTCTCTTCGTGAAGATTATAATGTTCAGTTTTTATCGAAATGTTTCAGAAGTGTTGATTCATCCGGACGTTCATTTTGGAGGGCGTAGTTTGTGGTGCTGTTGAAACTGTATTGCCTTATACAGGGAGGTGTTTTCTGTTATTTAGCCTACCCTTGTTGATATAGATGGGGTGGACAAAATAAAAGAAACACCTGTCCATATAACGTGATACAGTTCAACAATAGGGACAAGCATACGTTAGCCAAAGCTAACATATGCTTAGCTGTAGTGTCCGTTCCTAGATGGGCCTTTAGTATATATAAAACTCAACTATAAAATACATACAGCACAGCACAAAACACAAACAATTTACAAACAGCAATACAAAAAAGTACCATAATACATCAAACACCAGATCATTCATGACTACATGTCTGATCCCTCTTGAAAAACTATTATTGGTATTACTGTTATTATTACCCTCCTCTCTGTCTCTAATGGAATTGAATTTTTTATTTGTTATCATCATTTTTTTTTTTTATCATTTATTCTCTTCTTTACCTTTGTCATGCTATAAAAAGCAGTTTAATAAAAATATTAATGAAAAGAAAAAGAAAAGCAAACAACTGGACTGTAAACTGTTTGTGAGATACTCTTCCTAAGGGCAGATGGACCATTATAGAATATAAACTGTTGTGGATTTACCTGGATCTTCTGTGGCCAGAGGATCTGGGGATAATGTAGCATCAGAAATTGTTGAGAGCAACTCTACAAACGGAGAGAGTAGCACATCATCATGATGACAATATTTACAATAAGTTATATTCCTGAGTGTCATTTAATATACACCAAATGGCCAAAAGTCGCGGGACTACCAAACACATTACACCCAGAACAGACTATTTAAACATCTCATCACAGTAATATGCTGCTACTCCTCTGGCGAGTCTTTGAACGGGATGTTGTTGTAAAGACCCGGTAGATTCAAAGGCATAAAAGAAATACACCTATACAGCAACTTTAACCAGAATGAGGAACAAGTAGTGTCCTTCAGAGAACAGAGGTACAAACATCTAAAGTTAATCAAGCTTAGTCTCATAAAAGGCATCATAACTGGATGTAGTTTAAATACTCTCATAGCATGTGACAGTTGTCTTGGGTTGTTGTCTGTGTTGTATTTATTATGCTTTTTATGCTGCTCTGTGCCCTCTTGACCACGTCTCTCCTAAAACACATGTTTAGCCTCAGTGAGATTTTTACCTGGTGAAAAAAAGGGAAAATTATTACTTTTTTTTTTTTCTACTGGAACTAAGAGGTCTAACTCAAAACACAACACATGAACAGACCCACATTTAGACACCTCTGTCTGCATACTGTTGGCCACATAGTGTAGTATTATTATCATTATTATTATTATTATTATTATTATTTCTAGAATATATTTTATTATTCACGTCTCACCTGGGATTTCTGTATCATCATCAACTGGGTCTGGGTCACCGGTGACGTCCTCTTGTGCCTCGGTCTCTGGATGTGCAAACCGACACCTCTCATTAATTTATACAAGGTCACTGTCACATCGTTGTGAAGGATAGTGAAACTTAGAGAAAAACATTTACAGCAAAAGTGAAACACACAAGTGGGAGAAGACAGCGGTTTTGTAAGGGGTTTCATTTGACAGGTTTTGAAACAACATGTACCGCGGAGGAGAGTAACCGTCAGTAAGTCAGATCATACAGGAACTTAAGACTTCCGTATACATGATTTCAAGTGGCTGCTACAAAAATCAAAACCGTTGTGAAATTCTTGTTTTGGAAAGAGTGGAGTAGGTGGAGATATTCATCATGTTGAGTAATTTTTTCTCCACAGAGCTTTGTCATGTTTCTCTTTGTTACGAAGATAGTAGATTTTTAAGCAAAAGAGAAAAGTCCACGACCTGTTTTAAATGTAAAGTAGTAATATATTAAAGTGTAAACTGTAACAATTTAAAAGGTTGCTTAGCTTTATAAAATTAATTTAATTTGAAACTTAAAAGGGATTCAGGTTCCAAACATGGCATAGTTTTGACAACCAAAATGGAAGGTTGGCACTTCGGTTCTGTTGAATCTATCTGCTCAGTCTGACGCTTCTCATTGCATTATAAAAGTAAGAAAAATTCCACAGTATCAACAAAGGAACACTCGTTACTTTCAGTCAAAAAGTTAAACTCGCAGTAACAAAGTCAGAAAAACTGACTAAAGGACAAAAGAGAAAGCAGTGAGGAGACAGGAAAGTCGAGAGTGCTGCTGGGTCACATTGTAATTCAGAGAGTGAAAAAAAACAAAAGAACAAAAAAAAAAAAACCCCAAAAAACGATGTTACCAGTCCTACCTGTCCCAGCCAGAGAGGTCAACAGCAGCAGCAGCAGGAGAGGGGTCTTCACCCGGGGGCCTCTCATGTTACCAGGCGGAGAGGCAGACATAGTGCCATTGTGCGCCTGCTTCCCTCTTCACTGTCACAGCATCACACTTCCTGATTTGACTTAACATGTTAAATGGAAGGAAAAGAAAAGAAAAGAAAAGAAAAAAAAAAACCGCACACACCCTCAGACTCACACAGATAACTCACTCGGATGTGATGCAATCGACTGTGTGCTTGTAGCCACAAGTCTGACGGCTCCTCCGCTGCAGTACAATCACATTCCTGCCAGTTAGGTATGCAGCCCTACAGTGCGTGGGGGAAGCTGAACAAACTCTGAGGAAGGAAAAACAATTTGTAGGAGCTCAGTTCGTGCCAGCTGTTCCGGTATCTGTTGGGAAAACTGTCAACATGTCCGTTAGCCGCTGCTTAAAATAAATCCAAGGCTGCAAATTTGTTTGTTAATCTCTGTGTTGATGCTCAGCTCAGGCAGGATCATAAGTCACTCTCTGTGGGGAAATACTGGTCATGAATTTGAGGGTCATGCTCTTATGATTATCTATGAGCGAAGTCTGTTGGCCTACTTTAAAAGACTGCACAGTCCTTTCTTCATCTGATAGCAGAGACATGCTGTTAACAGGTTTCAACAGGATGGCTGGGCTTTGTGATTCCTATTTACTGTGATTGTTATTCATGCGGGAAAAATGGTATCAGTGAACAATTAATAATACACTTCTTCCTTTGAATACAGCTGTTGGCCACTCCTCAGAAGAGACAGAGCTGGGCAACATGTGGGGATTATTACATGACAAGTAATCAGGCTAAAGTGTAAAGTAACCCGGGACACTACAGATCTAAAACTGGAGAGTCTACAACAACAGCGTGCTAACGTCATCACAACGACAGCGCTAACATGCCGATACATTTTCTGATTTTCACCAAACACAGAGAGCAGCTGAGGCTGGTTGGAGTGTCATCCGTTTTGCAGGTATTTGGTCATAAACCAAGTCATGTCATTTTTGTCCTAGGTGAAAAATTCAGGGATCTCCAAAGTAATTACCAGTCATCCTGGTGGGAGGGACATGAATGTGTGTATCAGATTTTGTGACAATCAATCCAACACATGTAGAGACATTTTTACAAGCACAGAATAAATACAAAAACACGAGAAAGTGCAAAAGACTGAAAGAAAAACAAATGAAAACAAATGAAAACAACACTTACAACATATGTCATAGAGGAGAATGATGGATCTGGAAGATTCAATGTTAGAGTCTTACAACTGAATATTAACGGATACAGGTGTATAGATCAGCGTCTGGAGGGGTAAGAGTGCACGTATGTTCAGATTCTGACATGTCTGTATTGAGCATGTGTGCTAGAGTATGTGTGTATCTGTGTGTGTACAGTAACTATGATGTCTTGTGGCTTTCTATGGAATAGGAGGAGGCGTCCACGCAGCAGGCCAGTCTGTCCAGTGTCTCACTGGTCGGGAAATCCCCAGATTTACATTTCAAACAAAACTGCTAATGTCAGCCTCATGGTGGCGCTAGAGGAATAATCTGGGGACCAGCATAACCCGTAGGGTACATCATCTGGGGACTATGGAGCCATGTTGCTGGCTTGTATAAAAATAACACTTTCTAGTAAATCAGCCTTTATAAAAAGGATTCTAAGTTGTAGTAAATAGTTTTTTTAATAGTTAACAAATCATTTATTAATGCTTTATGAATGAGCTATGAGCCATTATTAAGAACAAATTTTGGGTTGCCAGGTTGAAAAATACCACTGGCGTGTGTTTATCACTTCTGTTTGATAATAGTGCAGTTGTAACTGTTGTTAATCCAATAAGAAATGCTCACTGAGTTCTCTCTTTCTAATAAGCCATCAATCCCGCAGTCATGAATGTCAATAATTTGTTAATAGAGGGTTTTAATACATTTATGGTCAAATCACAGACCTTTTTCTCATAGGATTCACCTCCTCACACAGAAAAAACACCCCAGTTACATACACTTTCTAAACACGCTGAGCCATTTGGAATCAAAAGGATTATATGAATTTAAAACCTCAGATCTCATCACCTCATAGCAAATTAAAAAGACGACTTTAGGGAGAGTAGCCTTAAAGAGTTTTGGCTCCTAAAAAAAAAAAAGCAAAATTAAGAAGAATCTGAAGAATCTCTGTTGAACAATCCTTTTGTGCGACAGTGCAGCCATCTCATTCTGTGACTATTTATCCGACTGAGTCATACGATCTGAGTCAGTCTGTTGAAGTTTACACACACTCCATTTATTACTGTGAGCATGACTGACGACATTATATTATGTGTGCACATTTTACAATATCGCCTTTGTTTTGTTTTTTAACTTAGTTTTAGTCTCACGATGTGATCGTGATAATGACGTTCTTTTCACCAGTGGTGGAAAAATAACTAAATACATTTACTCAAGTACTGTCCTTTAAAGGTACAGTACTGAGGTATTTGTACTTTACTTGAGTATTTTCCATTTACATTTCAGAGGGAAATATTGCACTTTTTACATTTATTTCAGAGCAATTACTAGTTGCTTTACAGATTAATATTTGACATTAGGAAACATATGATAATATGATAATATACAATGCATTGTTAAAGACTACACCAGGGGATCTCAATCTTTACAAAAAAAAAAAATCCGATGTTTCAGATGTCTATTAATTGTTAGTAGTTCCAACAAAGACAGATTTTCCCTCAAAAGGTCTCAGATGGTTTGAGGACTGAAGAAATACAATCCAATATTTCATTAAAAAAAAAAATCTGGTTGTTTATCAGAACTTTTTTTTTTGCTTCTCTCCGATTAATAACATTTATGGCCCCTAAGGTTCATCTTGTGACCGTTTGGAGCATGAAGTGCTGGAGGAGCATGACTGGTCTCAACTGGTCTCACTGAAGCATTACGAACTAGGCTGACCATTACCGTCATCTCAGTGCACACGTGGACACATTCATCTTTTGTTCTGTTTTATCCTCTTTCAGTTTTGTCTGTTTAATTATCATTTTTCCATCTTACCTTTTACCACATCACCTTCATCATTTCTGTTTCGTAAAACACTGTCTAATGATGGAAAATTGATGTATAAATTAAATTTGCATATTTTTATAAGTGGTATCACATGCAAAAAATGCTTCTACAATGCTTCTCCGAAACAGTGTGTTGCTGTGCAAATATTACTCTTTAGTATGAAGTGAATCAATAACATTATAACACACTATATATTTATTTTCAGAAAAAGGGAATGGAAGCTCTCTTTAGGTCTCTTCAGTATATCTAAAGTGAACTCAGTTGGTGTGTTTTGTCAATGAAAGACTCGAGTTTTTTGCAAACAATGCAAACGTAACTGACATTAAAATAAATCACGTGCTTTATTTAAATTATGTGCTTTATTTGTTTGTGGTGTCACTTTTGGTCAAATTGTAGCCATCTCATTTTCTAATAAATCTCTTCAAGTCACAGCTTAGTGTCATTTTTAACAAGATTTGTTCACACAATCATGCATCATGTACGGTACACCTAATTAGAATTTTTACTAGAGGTTTTAATTTTGGTATCAATTGTTTACTGCTCCATTTATTTAAAAACACACTAGTATTTTTACTTGCCATTCATAAAAACACCCCCTAGGGGTCATCAGCTGGAGGGGACCCACGAAAATCCCAGTGTAGAAAAGATAACTGCTTGGAGTTAGGGATTAGGCTTGGTTCACATTTGGGTAGGGGGGAAACATATCGGCATGGAAACAGACTTCTACGCAACAGGGAGAATAGTGGAATTAATTTACACACTACTTTTTGTGTCTAAAATATATCAAGCTATCAAGCAGTAACCTGCAGCAGTGTAATTCAGTTGTTCAAACACACCGTCAGTTCTCGGTGTAAAGACCAGAAAAGTAAAGTGACTTTTTTCTTAGCTTTATCCTATGTCCAGGGCATTAAGAACACCTCGGCAAGCCAAATCTCATAGTTAAAGTCTCACACAGTAAAGCTACTAAAGCAAAAATACGCAAAGTTTGGCCAAATTACATATTTTGTTGATTTTTGAAGTGAAAAGAAGTAAATACAGCCCATTCAGAATTAGACAGTAATAACTACTGTTTCTTTAAATGTATATGCAATGTTACTTTTTATTTTATGAAGTTAAAAAATAAATAAACACTATTTGTGGCATTTCACAGCACTTAGTATCCCTTCTTCGAGAGATATCACAGCTTGCAAACACTTTTTCTAGCAGCCAAGAGCCTCTCTATTCCTGATTTAGGAGCTTTCGCCCGCTCTTCCTTGCAGATCACTTCAAGTTCTCAGATAAAATAGCATCACGGATTCTTTAATATTAAAAGTGGCATTAATAGTTCATTACTAATCACACTAATGACTATTACAGATGCATGTGTTAGTTGTAACCTGAAGAATATTTTTAGGTGACACGTTTAAGGATCTTGAATTTGTAAAGCATTGAAAACAGGAACGGTGTTGTTCGCCCCGCAACACACCCGGACATAGTTTGATGACGGACCAAACCGCTTCCGGTGCAGTTGTCAACAGAGCAGCACGACGCGTGTTTCCGAACCGTTAAAATGGTAAAAAAAAACTCGTGTGTATCGTCACTGTAAAGTCATTCCTGCCCTTTGAAACATCTAATGTTGCTGATTAAAGCGCTTGAAGCGATTCTAAATAATAGCTCAGTGGTTCAAAACGCCAAATGACGACTGTGACTGTGAATTTGTGTGTTTTTCCAGCCGAAGGTTCAGAAAGGGAAAGCGTCGGAGAAAGTCGTTCACCCGTTCAGCAGGAAAGCTGCTTACCTCGCCCGAGAAGACATCAGACTAAGAAGGAAAGAAAGGTGTGAGGAGGAGAAATAAAACACAACGGATAACGTGCAGTATTCATATTAGCAGAAGTCTGTGGCTCTGCAGTGAGCTGATAGTTCCACGATGCCATTATTTCTTTTAACAGTTTAACCTTTAATGTGTTCTGTGGATTTGCTTTATGTTTGCTAATGAAACAAGAGAAAATACAAGAATACTAATGTAAAGCTAATACTTATTTGCTTATTATAATAATAATGGTAAGTGTTATTATTATGTTATTCTCCCATACAGTTGTGTGCAAAAGTTTGGCCACCTCAGGCACATTCTCGTTGTTTTGCATCTCACGCTGTTGTTAGAGGGGATCAGACACCGTAGTTAAAGCCGCAACGCTGTTTGAAACCTTCTGTCAAATTTGCGAAAACCCTTTATTTGCTTTGTGAAAGCGAGAAAGGGAGATTTGACTTTTTTTTCCCCTTCTCATATATAGACCACATCAGACCAGATCCAGTTCAAATACCGCTACTTAAACTTATCAAATCTGGACTAGATTTATCCCAGTGAAGCGAAAGACACGGTTTCAAATACTTTTTTTTTTTTCATGAAAATGCAAAAAAATTGAGGTGAAAAAACGGAGACTTTGTTGCTGAGTATTTTAACTTTTCCTTTTAGTGCCGAATCAGAAACTAACTTCAGCGTCGTGCAGCAAACAGACATTAAAAAGGAACCTTTTCTTAAAATGTTAATGTGCAGTTTCATGAACTTTCTCTGCAGGCAGAAAAATGACAAAGCCACGCGTCTGAGCAGCATAGGTGAGTGGGTTCTTCATTTATCCTGTTATTTTGAGCACTTGCTTTGTATCTCACACGTTAGCTTGTTGAAAGGATAGGACGGTGTCTTGGGTCAGGCATGAGGTCAAACAGTCCCATACCCCCCAACAGACCATACACGGAAAGCTTGGGAAGAGGAGTTAGGTGTAACGATACCAGCTGAACTGGTATTTAAGACATATCCATATGTTTTCTATTGAGGCCTCCTGTTTGTTGAACGTCCCATTTACAGTTTGGTTAAATATAGCTGTCCAATCATTTTCTTTCCTTAATTTGTTTGATTTTGTCTGTTTAAAATATGTTCTGATGCTTATAATGGCTGAACTTGTGCAACCTATATATTCTGCATGTGTTGCCTCACAACTTCTGTATGATGATGATGATGATGATGATGTTAAAAATACTAAAAAACAAATCATCTTATCCTTACCCACAGGAGAGAAGCTGCTGTGGTTTCAGGGACAGTTGGATCCAGTAAAGACAACCTACACCAGAAAAGATGCCTGTGACATTATCGAGAGGTCATAAGAATTTTGTGATTGCAACTATTTATTTTAAGTTTCAATTGAATCAGATTATTTTCACCAGAATATTGTTATATTTGTTCATGTAAGCACTTACAATGTGCACATTTTAAATTGTGCGTATTTTTGAGCAGTCAGTCATTGTATGGGTTTGATTCCTTATTTTGGCCTCAATCAAGAGACTTTTTGTCATTATCATATGACGGAAGCAGATCACTCCCATGTTTTTGTAAACGATAGTTACAGATATTTTCTCAGACCCCCTGGTATTTTTTCTTTGTTCAATATTTCCTGGTACTGTACCTTTATTGTTCGTCATAAAACAGTAAAAATCAACCCTCAAATAATCACGTCTTTCTCTGTTTACAGTGTTACAGACATTTATTTTTTTCAAGGAACCCTTCAGTATCTCGTATTTTGTTAAACACAGTTGTCATTGTAATGAAATTAAGGATACACATACACGAGTCAGCTGAGCATGTATGTAAACAAAACCAGTGACACATCAGTTTTACGCATAACATTTTAATGTTTAATGAGCTTGCTTGTTTGTTTTTTTCTGTGTGTGTATGTTTAGGTACCTGCAGAGGTTTGACTCTGAACTGGAGCAGATTGAGTTGATGAACGGGATCAAAGGTCGTCAGGGTCGTCTCCACGGGGCCAGAGAGGCTGTCATCAAAACCACCATTGAGCGGGAGCGAGCGCAGTATGAGGGCATTGGATTTGGTGAGTCCTAACTATATAAATAAATAAATACACACACACACACACACACACACAGTCGTTGTGTGAGAATACATGACAGTGTAGTGTGTCGTCTCCTTCACAGAGATCCCAGACATTATCAATGCAAAGCATCTGAAAACCTTCAGGTGAGTGTATTGGACTAAGATCATCTGGCTTTAATGTTTTGTTGTCAGTGTCCCGTGTATTCAAAATTATTCAACTTCTATGACTTTTGACAGAATGTGATTGTGTAGAAGATGAAATGAGTCTTTTTCTGTTATCATGTTCCTGCGAAAACGATCACTGCTTCATTGCAGTGCCTCTGCAGCCTGAGAATAAGAATACAATTTCCTTTTCATATAACTAAATGGTATAGATTGGATAACATACTTCACCTTCACCTTGTGTAAAGAAAATGATTGTGTGTTTTTAACCGTCGGATCAGCGCGTGAGAATTTGTGAACGTCCTTTCTGAAAACCTTTGATGTCGCTCGTTGATTCTCCGTTTTGGCAGGGAGTGGACTGGCGATCTGAAGAAACTTCCGAATATCAAACTGCGAAAGGTGTCTAACAAAGGTCTGGACACGAAGAATGAAGGACAGGAGAAACGTGAGGCAGACGAAGACGATGATGAGGATGACGACAATGATTTGGATGATGAGCAGGCGGACGAGACGGTTCTGATGTCGGACTCAAACTGAGGCCCTTCATATTCGACCATGTTTTAGTGCTAAAGCTTCAGTCGTCCATTCAGGACAACTGAACATCAGACGGCCTTCAACAGAGACATTGTAGAAAAACTGTTTGCGTACCTGTGTGAGAAAATTCTGCTACTTCATTACTATCCAGAAGATGGCGCCACAACCTCAGAGACGGAAAGCAAAATTTTTATCAGTCTGACCTCCTTCTCAGTCTTCCTGATGCTCAGTAACTTAACACCAGCCTGTGAGGGGTTCTACATTCATTGTTTATTACACAAACAAATATGCATTTTATGTAACCTGAATAATCCATTTTATCCAATCAGAGATAGAAAAAAGGTTTTGACAAAGATGTTGAGTGCTCTAATGTTGTGGTCAAAATAAGATAGATAGAATATTGTGTTTTCCATGACTTGACGGTGACGCTGGTAAAAAAAAAAAAAAAAAAAAAACAAATTAAACCTGTAGAAAAGTGGACAAGTATAAACAGCAGTTGCCTTTAGCAGATTGACCAGTCAGTCACTCACACTGTGTCATTTCAAATTGAGAAAAATCTCATGTAAAACATGAACAAATGGCAACCGTGAAAGCTCTAGTTACGCTAATGTATCAGTAACGGTCCTCGCAGAGCGGGACCACATAAAGCTGCAAACTGTCAGAAGAAAATATCAGAAACAACTGGGCTACTTGAGATTTGCTATTTTAAGAAATACTCAAAACTTTCCAATGACAGTAAATGACTTTTCAAAACATCACATTTTTAGATATCAGGCTGAGCTAAAGATACAGTTTAAATATTTGTTTCTCTATTTATAATATCGAACTCTTTGGTGTCTGAAGACCTGATTGTCCAAAGGGATAGTAAAGGCCTCAGTGTGCTTCAAACGAAAAACCTTGTTAGATTGTCTCACAGCATCTAAAGTCACACAGCAATAGTCCAGATGTGTGGAGGTGTGTGCAGGCTTTGAACTTCTTTCGAGCTTTTTTTTTTTCTTCACTGACTGAGTGCAACGCTACGAATGACTGTGAAGAGAGCTCTTGCATGTCGCTGTTAGATGAGCGTAGCCGCGTGGACAAACTGTGAACACTTTTTTTTCTTCAGACGTGGTCGTACATACTACTTTTTGTAACCTTTCCGCGGCCTTTAAGACCTTGTAAAAGCTTCTAACAGTGTCAGAATATATATTATATTATAATAAAATATTTTGGGCAGGAGGGGGCTAATTTGTAGTTTCTGTGCCGATGCGACCCGAGCGTCAATCAGTTACTGTGCAGCCTGTATGCCCCCAAAAAGGTCTATATCTGCCCCTTTACACAAAGAATGGTCAGATGTGCAGAGATGAGAGAGTAGGCAGGGTTTCAAGTTCTCTCCAATGCTCTTTTTCATTTTTCACAAAACTGCTTCTGTCATTTTTTGTATGTACAAATGAGTATAATATGACAATGAAAGACAGTCCAGAAGTGAGCACTGCTGTCTGTGGATTCAAGGATTCATCGCGTCTCACCTTTCTCTCTGGTGGCAGACTTTCCAGCGCAGCCGTTCAAGACAGCAGTTGACACGTTTGCCTTCAAATGTGGGCATACGACATGCCGTCCGAAGTTTGTTTGAAGCGTACTGAGACCTTTGGTTAATAGCATCCACAGGGTGTTTACACCTTTAACCCAATTCAGTTCAGTTTAAAAGTGCATACAGGAATAAAATGGTGTCAGTATACCACATAACAACAGTCTTTACATGCATTTCTTGCTAATGGCTTTATTTCCCTTTGCATCTCCTCACCTCCTCTTTTCTCCATTTTCTGGCCTGCCCCATTGCACATTCACTTTACTGCTGCCCTTCAGTCTTTCAGTTTTCTGTGGTCACTGAGGGACAAGATCAGTTTCTTTCACTTTAAATCCATCCAGCTGTGTCTCATAAGATCAGTAATCACAGGAGCTGAGAAGGACAAAACACTGAAACACTATGAGTCTAAATCACACCGTGATCACACCAGCTTGTGTTTGATGATGTTAGAGCACGGTGTCATTCAGGACACTTTTCTGAGCTGGGGAAGAGTCAGTCAGACAGGGTTTTGTGCCGGTGCCACCGCTGCCTCCACTGACATGTCGGAGTCCATCTGTGACTCTGGAGCCAGGACGGGGGCTGGGCTGACTGGGACCTCCACAGTTTCATGCCTGCCGTTGGTGAGGGCCCTTGGCTGGCTCTGAGAGCTGTGCAGATCTTTCTCGGGGCAGTTCTGCACAGTGATGATGCGGTTGAAGGCCTTGAGGCGGCGCCACAGCTGCAGGTACACTTTACACTGAATGTACATGAAGATGAGGCCACCTGTGAAGCCTATGGCCACCACGATCAGTTTGGTCCAGAAGGGCCACTCCAGCACACCTGAGGACGCGCATACACAAACACACAGAGCTGCTGTAAGTCAACCTGCAGGGCGTTTGATGGATCAAGATGGCCGGTGTGTGCAGAGCCGTGCTTACCCTCTGGCGAATAGTACTTCAGAAGAGAAATTCTCCATAAATCGTCTGCAATCAAGAGTGAGTGTAATTTCTCTTTATGATCTCAGTAGAAACGTGTTCTATGCTATTTTTTATTATATACAAAAAATATATATATATATATATTAATGTTTATTAATATATATGAAGTGAACATACTAGATCTACACTGAGTTGCCAGTTTATTAGGAACACCTAGCTAAAACTCATCCAGTCTAATTAAACAGTCTGGCAATAAATCCTACCTTCACGAAGGTCATCTTTAGTTTTTGTTAAAACTGTTTTAGAGAGGTGTGGATTCAACTTTTAGAATCATCTGCTGAACTGTATCATGTTCTACTCGCAGGTGTTGCTTTTATTTTGTCCAGCACGTTTATATCAGTGAAGGCCGGCTAAATAACCAAAACACATGTCATGGTATTGTTCAACAGTACCATACACCCTCGAAAACGACCGTAAAGTTGAATCAACACCTCTAAACAGCCAAAAACTGAACATCATAACCTTCATGAAGGCAGGACTTATTGCAGAGCTATCGTGTTACATGTTAAAACTAATAAATTGGCCACTGAGTGTATTATTTCTGCCTCTAACATTAGGTCCCACAACATGAGAATGATAATACAGACACACGAGGATCACAGCACAACACACCACACCATCACTGAACACAACAATGAACATACAAAGACACTGGTTCACTTTACCAATGATGTAATGACGCATAATGTGACGGAAATTTAAGCCAATGTGTGCATCAGACTGTAACCAGCACATCCCCGATTTTTGTCATAAACAACCATCGTGCAACCTGTCAAAGTGTCACTCTAACTCGAACTCTAACATCTGAAACTTGACATGAACCTTTTTCATGACATTTGTATTTGCAGTTACAGTTTTTTTTTCTGGGTTACATTTTCCAATACCACATCGTACCTGTTGCTCTTGAATTGAAAGTTGTTCACTGCTTATGTTGAATATTTGAGTTTCCACAAATTAACCAGCATTTTCATGTGATGAAAATATGACGTTAACATAAAAACATCGGTAAATGTTCTTTTTGATGGATGATTTATGTCAAACAAATTTCAAGTCTTACAAGCAAGTAGATTGTCCAACTATTAAATGCCTGAAAAGTAGGAAATTGATCTAAAAAACAGTTTGGAAGTCAAGTAGACTGTACGCAATTTGTAGTTAATGAGCTGAAAAATTTCTAGTTTAGCTAAGTGCCCTATATTCAATTAAATATTTTGTATGGGATACATGTCCAAACGTTATCATAAAACAATATATCTACATATCAGTTAAATGGGTCTGTTTAAAGTAAAAGATGCAGCAGTTAATTTATGTCAAAGCATAAAATGAGCTTTCGCTAACTGTGAGATAACATGGTGTGATTTAAGTCTTTGAAATTAATTAATAACAAATTAATTTGACTTGGATATATGTGCAGTTCTTCAAGAAAATTATCTAAAACCACGTAGAAACCACGTAGAAGCAGGAAATGTATCTTCAAAATCACATCACCAGAGTCAGTCAGGTGTAGAGTTCAACCAGGTGAAAAGGTTTAAGGCGCCCTGTGGAGTATTTGACCTCTATGGGGTGCTGCTTAGTAATGAGTCAATGGTCCTGTATTGTTTTTTATTAGGTGTTTTACCAGCATGAGGATGCATTTGTGCAGACGTGATGTGATGTAAACTTCTGCAGAGGGCAGAATATTGACATTTGGAAATTTTACTGTACATTTGCCTTACAACTGTAACATATGTACACTTTTGGGTTTTTTTATAATGGGAACACTGCACAGCCCACCTGCTTATAAACTTACGGCATTTTAATACGTATACTACAAATAATTACATTTCCTTAAATCTGAGTTTTTATCTTTTTTTTAGAGTTATTATTGTTCTTTATTGCACACTAGCCTTTTTGGCACAACCTCAAGAGTATGCAACCTTGCATTTCCTGCACATTTCATGCGTTTCAGCATGTGACAAATAAAACCTTTGAAACTTGAAAAGGAGATTAAAGATTTGCAAATGTTTATCAAGGTAGAAAATGTACCAACGCGTTTGTTAGGCCTTTAGTACACTCACATTGCCTTTAGGTGAGTAAGGTTAAAGAAGTCAACATCATACGTTTTAAGTTGCTACAAACTATAATGCTTCATCAAAGGTAAAAACGATTAACAGTTTCAAATTTCACTCCGCACGTCTCTGGTATGTGAGAGGGAGAGTGGGGAAAGTACTGACCGTTCTTCCCAAGTCTGATCTCTTCAGCGGTTCTCTTGACCAGAATGTAGACTGACCACAACATACACACTACTGCTATCAGGTGAAACAACACTGAACAGAAGATCTTTCTCCTCTCACTCTTCGACATGTGTAGTCTCTCCCACTAGAAGACAGAGGTTTGGAAATGGAGAGGGGATGAGAAGCAAGATAACATTAGATGTCAAGAGGTGAAGAGGGTTGAAAGGAGGGAAAGAAATGAGAGATTTATGAGTGTGCGCATGCCTTGCATAAAGGTTTGAGCTTCGTCTCCATAATGAAGTCAAACTTGCAGAGTTCACAGCAGCGGGTGTCTGAGGATTTGATCCACTGGTTGAGACAAGCCTGGTGGACAAAACTCAGGCTCCCTGTGCAGCGACAAGGCATTATCAACGGGCACTCGTCATCCCCCTCACAGTGGCAGATCCTACACACACACAAACACAGAAGATATACACACACTCATTAGGTAAAGTAAACCATGACATGCAGCTACTATACTGTACGCTGCTGTTTTTCCTTCTCAGTCTCTGTAATTTTTTGGATAACGTGCTGGTTAGTGTGCTTACAAACACCCACTAACCTGCAGACTTCCAGCTCTGAGTCATCAGAGCAAGGTCGTGGTGTGCCTCCATTTACACCGCAGTGTTTCTGTGGCATGGGAACTGACATGTCTCCACCCCCTGACCCCTTTTCTTGGTATCTCTTGGTAATGAGCTCCTCGCCGTCCTCTGCCAGTGAAGAGCTGCCTCCTGGGCTGCGTGACTTGTAATTCTTCTCCTTATCTCTGCTCTGCGAGCCTTCCCTCTGTGAAACATGGCCGTCTCTCTTCATTGAACCCCTGCTGCTGTGCCGCTTCTTAAGGCCTGCGCTGTCCTCCACCAGAGGTTGGTTCTCCTTCCCTTCGTCTGAGCTCACTGATTGCAGCTCCATGATATCTGCTTTGTCTTCGCCTCCTTTACCCATGTTCACCCGATCACTCTCACGGCTGTTTCCGCTGCGGCGGCGCGCTCTTCGGGCTTTCTCTTTGCTCCAGCTGCGGGCCTCACGCAACGCCTCGTGGTCAGACGAGGAGTCAGACTGTGGGGCACCTGAGTAACGGAAGCGAGGTGGTAGCTCCCTTCGGTTCTTGAAAGACCGCTCCCTCTTTTCCCCCCTCTCACTGCGGTCAGAGCTGAGGCTGCGGTCGTTGCGGTCCACCTGCTCCTGTTTGCCACTGGTTTCCATGCAGTCGAAGGCGGTGCAGCTGCTCCTCTTGCGGCGGTGCCGACGCTTCGCTTGCTTCTTCTGGGCCTGAGCTGACGAGCCCAGAGTTGTGCTGGTGACTGTCATCGCAGGGGAGTGTGTGTGCTTGTTGTGTTTGTATGATTCAGATGCATCCTCCTCTAAACGGGTCAGCTGGCCGGAGCTGAATACACATACACACACACACACAGTCACACACAGATGCAGATGTGTAAAAATAAGGTGAAACACGATGGAAAAGACATGAATGTGAGGACATTAACTAAACAAATGGCCTGAAACCGGATTGTACGCACTTAAAGGGTCTGTTTTTCAAAAGAAAAAAAGTTACTTACTATCTAGCTATGTAGATTGTTTAGTCTTTTATTTGTCCAGGTTTTGAAATATTTTTGTCTGAAATTTGTGCCTTCACACCAATAAAGTGGAGGCGAACTGAATTTTGTCTGCAGAGCTAACAGGATTAAAAAAATACGCTTTAAAAAATTCAACAAAAAAAATCTCTTTCCAGACTTTCTGTCGTGGTTACACTGGAAAATCCGGACCTAACTGCCGACACTTTCCATATGGGCAATTTCTTTAAAAGACAGTAGTTCCAATTATAGATGTTCATAGTGAGATCTCTTAATTATCCTGAGAAACATTGAGGGTAGAAATATCTCCAAACCAAGGCAAATAAAACTAAAACTATCTGCATTGCTAAATAGCTGACCACTTAAGGTAGGCATTTTTTTTAGCTGCCACTGGCCAGTATACTTCAGCACTGCATGAGTTTAAGATAATATCAAGCCCCTGTTCCAGACTTCTGGATCAAGTTCACATCTTAGATTTGTTGCTGTGATTCAAATAGGTCTGTTTGACAGGTGTTTCCCGTTTGGAAACATAACCGAGCCCCGTAGAGCTTTATAGGTATTAAAAACGTCACAAAACGTCATATTTATGTGGCAGTCGGGGAAAAAAAAGCAAAAACTGTGCATGATAGTGATGCAGCTGTACGGTTGGTGTGAGTTGACTTACAGAAATAACAACTCTTAAATCAGCATATTTCTTCTGCATGAAAAACATTAAGTTAACAACGGCTGACAAGAACATAATGTCAAACTGAGGAATGAGGTGAAAACAAAATGGCAGTTTAATCTGATTATCAGGATAATGAAAAGGAATAGGAAATGGTGACTTTTGAAAGACTGAACAGGGTAAGTGACAAATGAAGGTCCAAGCACTCACGCACATCTCGTGTCCATTTTGCAAACGGACACAGTGTCCTCCCAGCCTAGAAGCCACAGGACTGAGTCTGTCAGCGTGACGACAACGCCAACAGTTGATATAATAAGCTTAAGGATCCCATTTGTGCAATCAGCCATCTTCCTCTCATTGATTGCACTATAGGAGCCCCATTGGATTTCGGCATCCATTTTAATTTTGTTATGCCCTCGGGGTGCGGCGGACCATACTAATTCTATCTCCCACTCCGTGGAGAAGAAGCTCTATACTGTGCATGTTAATTTCATGGAGAAAACTGTGGCTGCTGTGGTGCCTGGCTTTAAGAAAGGTGCCGGTACTTGCAGATAGTCATCGAACAGAAAAGGAACCATGGTTTCCTTTTGTTCTTTTACTTTCTGCCCAGGTACCTTCTGAACAATGATTAAAGAGACAGCTGTCTTACCTGCATATGTCTTGAGAAGACAGTGTGATTGATGTCCTCGAGGCTGTAGCTAGTCCAGTTGTGGAGTTGCTGGCCTTCAACAACCAACAAACTCAAATGAGCTCAATACCAGTCAGTTATCACTGAGATCTTTACACAGTTTCAAATTAAAACAAAACCAAAGTAAGAATATAAATGCAATTAATGATACAATTTAAACATGTATTATGTTAAGGCTACACAAATAGATTTTTGTGATTACATAAGGGTTGTTGTGGCTATCATGTTAGCAAACAATTGCTTATGTACATCTCCAGGAGCCACAGAGACATACTAGCATTTATTTTTAGCTGTATTTCTGCTCACTTCACAGATATAAGTCAAATAGTCTCTCTCCTTTTAAATCTGACTCTGACTCCACCAGCTCCTTAGAAAAGCATCAGGGTTGTTAGCTGTCCGTTGGATTTTTTTTCATGAGCTAGTTGCTCACTTTGTCCTGATTTATCGTTAACTTTTTGTTGGGTTTTTTTGACATTTATCGGGGGTTTTTTTTTTGCTGACAACAGCTGTATACTGCTGCTGGACTGAGATCGGTGAGACTCAAGTTCAAGGGACCTGTTGAGCAACAGGCGAGGATTCTCTGTAGGTGTGTTACTTTGAGTTATCCTTTAATATTACACTAAGTAGTTTGATTCATAGTTATAATGAAAAAATATGAATTAATGGAGCTTAAAGCATAATTTCAGGTCTCATGAGTTACACAACAGTGTATACTTAAAGCAACCTTATATTGATTGGTTAGTAACATTTCTAGCATTAGCACATTCTTGCACATTAGATTCTGCTTGGATAAATAATGCTACCATACACTATGAACTGTGACCTTGAATTTGGCTGTTTAAGCTGTCTGATATTCAGTGGTTACCTTGGAGATGTTGCTGGATCGACTCCCTGAGCGCCCAGGGGCCTTCCTTCCCTACAGAGAAAAGGAGAGACAGAAAATCATTAGAGAACATGGAGACGTATGTGATGCTTTAATGGCATGTGGCACCCATGACGCCTGAGGTGTTTAATCCCAAGTGATTTCTTTGGGACATTTTAGTGTGATCTGCTGTAGTGCTGCAACACGTTCTGCAATTTGATGGAATAGTTTAGTCCATAAAATGTCAAAAACATTGTTTAAAATACCCATCAAAGGTTCTCGAAGCCAAAGGTAACATCTTTTCATGTCTTGTTTTGTAATATATTTAATTTGAAATAATAAGAAACACAGAAATGCAGAAAATCCTTACATTTGAGAAGCTAGAACCAGAGAATATTTGTCATTTTGCGCAATTCATCGATTATCAACATTCTTGGCTATTACTTTTCTGCTAATCAACTAAACACTTAATTGACTGATTGTTTCAGCTCTATTCTGCTGTCTGTTACATTTTGCCCAAGAATTCCACGTTAGAAATTTTAAGAAGCCACTGTTAATTCTGCAAAAAAGAGTTTTAATTGTAAGTTCTTCAAACTAAGTGAAATGAGAGAAATCTTGGAACATTTCATAAGTTCTGTGTTGTTAAAGTAGCTAAATGTATAATTGGACAAGCTGATTCTTAAACTCAGCAATAAAAACAAACATGTTAAACTAAGCAGCTTTTAACATCAACAACATGTTCCATAGTATTCAGTGTTGGCTGGTCCTATGTTGACTGGTTAAAATCCAGTGTTAGGAGTCATGTGTGGTCACGTGTCCTTGTTATTTCCTTGTGACCCAAGCTAAAGCCAGCCAATCCTATTACCTGGTTGTCCTGCTAAGTGCACAAGATGCTGCTCTGCAATGTGTCTCTATTTAAAGTCAACTTAAAGCACTTTTTCTAGAACTTCCAAGGGCGCTAATTGTAGGAACTCAAGTGGTAGACCATCAGACATCTTTGGCCTCATTCACTTCCTGCAGCATCTTATACAAGTTTCAGTTTTCAGCAGACGTTAATGTGTGGGAGTTACCAAGTACTAACACAGTTAAACCAACATGAAAACATGCATCTTCGTGGGTGTTTGAATCATGTTTTCCAAGTTATTCTCACATACCAACACACTCTTAAACCAGGTCAGTTTACAAGTGGGCAATATTGAGGAAACCTATATCAAAAAAATTTGATTCTATATTGCCATATCTATTTTAATCATAACATAGTACATTTTCCGATAAACCAAATGAGAAATTGTTCATGGATAAAATAACTCAACAGAAATGTCTGCTTTGGGGTAATTGAGCAAAGTAAATACCTTACAAATGAAACTACATCATCACACTGATGCGGCAATCATATTTAAAAAAACAACTTTTCTTGTCCTTCTCAAATCAACTTTTCCTATGCTACAAATACCACTATCACTACTTTCACTTGCCTTTCATCCCCAGCCACACAGTTGTTATTGCTGGGAACCAGGTGTATAATTTTTACATAGATATTGTCCCAAACACTGGACACATGCCTCCAGCCTCTGATGCCTTTACTGTAGATATGTGCTATATGTGAAAATTAGTCCCCAGCACATATACACACACACACACACCATGGTCCGACACTGGACATTCCACAGAGACAAGCAAGCTAACCTTTCAACTGCTGTAGTGAGTGGGCAGTGGAAAAAGAGCTGAAGCATTAAATAAAGTCAAAGTAAAAGTTTTAATAGTATACTAAGAGGATTTAAAGGAAAATTAGACAATAATGCTAGCAATGTTCTTTATTTTTCTTACTGTCAACAAATCCAATGAAAAGCCCAATACTTTCTGACTTTCTTCTCTGTCTGTGGCACTCAGCATCAAGCCCATTTGATCCTACTGAAGTACAAATATGTACGTTCATTTTTTAAAGAGGCTAAGTACTTTCCTAAAACATCTGGACACTTTAGATTTTCAGCAAACATTGCTCAAACAAGAGTTGGGCCTATTTCCAGCTGTGAATTAATGTGTATTTACAGCAGCGTGTATGTGGGATTGATTAAAAATAAAAGACAGCGTCCATGTTCAGCATAGGGAAAAAACATGTCACACAGTGCAACAGTGTGGCTCACTGAAGTGATTTTAAAGGTTTTTGGATAGGTGTATGGCACAGAGAATAATTTATATCAGACTTTGGCTACACAGAAAGTAAATGTTAGCACGATCAGTTCATTGTTAGTTTTAATCTTTTCATGGGATTTGTTGACTCTAGTAGTATTTATAATAAAAATACTCCACAGCTCCGATGGCCTGGATGGCAATCCACAGGCTCGGCCATTTGGAAAAACAGCAGTGTTAAAAAAAATCTTTTACTTAAAAAAATCAAATTAAAATGAAGACAAATAGTCTTCAGTACATGCCTGCTTACATGTAGTTAATGTGTTAAAAGTCTGTCATTCCAGTTTTTAAAATGTTGGTATTTGGTTTATGCTGTACAGTATAACACCTATAGGTGTGACAGTATGAAGGTGGACACTTTCATGGGATGAAAGTTACTAGTTATTATGTATCTTAAACTCTATGAGTTTAAAGTTGATATTTAGAATCTCTCATGTTGATGGCTTCTTTATATTTTTTATACTTGACATATACGCTGATCAGCCACAACATTAAAACCAGTCACTGGTTTTAATGTTGTGGCTGATCTGTGTAAAAGGCAGAACAGAGCTTGCACGTATCAGCCCACACACAGTGAGCGGTTGTGGGTACGCTCTGTGCAAATGGGTGAAATAAATAAGCGAGACACTGACAAGTGGAAGACTGCATCACCTAAGCTGATCAAGGGATTTGCTGATGGCCAGGTTAAATCAGTAGTCCTGCGCGGAATCCAAGCCAACACGCTGCAACCTCCTCTGGGTGTTAGATGGGATGGACACATGTATCTGTGACCTCAGGTGCGTGTGTGTGAGGTTTTGATAGTCTTACATCACAGGACAAATCAGTAAGTCAATACAAAATATCAGATAACAATACATCACATTAATATATTATAACAGCAGATGAGTTGCTCATCAAAAGTGAGATGTCACTTTTCATTCCACTACTGAAAACTTTCATAAGATGATTAGAATATCATGAATAAATAAATGACTTTAAATTATAATGCATGTGTGTTCTCCAGGTATACAGGAATGTTCAGGAGATTTTGCAATAGGTTAAATTTGCATTTCTGAGAAGATGCAGAACCTCTGTACCTCTGTTCCCTATTCAGATATTTAATATTTTCAGTCAAGTTGGCTTTTCATAAACGCTGTCTATAAAGCTCTGTTCATACATGTTCATAGACAGTGGCTTGCAAAGTTCAAGTGCAAGGTGTTTAGAAAGTACAATGGCATTTGAACTCAGCCCCCACTTCTTAAATTTACATAAAATATTCATTACTGAATTCTATCATAGTCACATCAGGCATAGGTCCAGAAACCTGAGCACAAGCTGAACACCATTGCATAAATAAAACCCCCAAAAAGAAACAATGAACAGATATGCTCATCATTAAAAGGATTTTAATGAATTAACTAATATCTTGCCCATAACTGTCAAGTCTGAGCACACCCCACGACAGCTACATGTAGCACGCATTGGACTTTTTAAAGCAACCTCTCTGCATTCAGTAAAGAGACTGGTCTAACAGGTTAAACACGCATTTCTTAGCACAAAGACTGAAAGAAAGTGAAACAGGCAGCCTTGTTAGCTGCTGTAGTAAGCTAATAACCAATACGTCTGAGAATCCACTGGATTTTCTTCAGACTTCAGAGCTATGAAAGTGTAACAATACATAAACATGAGGGCTTATCAAACAACGTGTTAATATGAAAATTCTGAAGTTATTGCTTGAAGGCACCTTTGACCGTGCAAGCCAAGCTGCTTGCCTCTGCTTCCGGTCTTTGTGCTAAACTAGGTTAAACACATTTGGACCAGTCCATTGTACGCAGAGATTAAAGTGATATCAATCTTCTTACCTAACTCTTGCTAAGACAACTCGCACAAAATACCAGATTTTGGAGTATTACATTAAGTCTGGTGTGTTTGAGCTGACTTCAACAACAGGTGAACTTGCTATTCAGTCTTAATACCACCCCTGGGGGACAAAGCCAACGCCGTTTGCTTGATGTGGCTTCGATGCAAATTGCATCAGACGTAAAAAAGGAGAGGCACCTATCCGAAGCAAGCAAAGAAGCCAATTCGGAGAGAGATAAAAATTGCGCTTGTTAAAGAGTCATTGCACAACACAACCACCAAGTTAAATGAAGATGTAAGAGATTTAAAGACTCTCCAATTTCCTCTTTAGAGGAGATGTCGCTAATAACAGATTCTGCCGATAGCTGTTCAGAAAAATTCATCCATATTTTTGCAATACACTTGTCAGCCATGCGTGCATGTAAATATTGTGCTGTATAATGGTAGTGTCAGTCAGGTCAACTACGAATACATTAGATCACAAAACAGTAGTTGACGTTCCTTGATAAAGTCATAGTTTGTGTGTTTATAGGCCTCTTCCCAGAGAAACAATTTTGCACATTGCGTGAAAGAGTAAAGTATTTTGAGCTAGGCATATCCTATATCAATAATAGACATGTGCTAAACTATAGACAACAAGACAACATCTATTTCAAATATTTGTCATTGACATAGACAGTAACAACTTAGGTAAACTGAGAGAAGAACAAGAAGAGAAAATAAAATCAATGTTTTGTAGGAAGATCTTAGCAGAATTAAGAGGACAGGGTTAATACACAGCAGACTGACAATATACCACAGATGCAAGTACTATAATTGCTCCTTCAGTGAAAAATCCAACATGCTTCTCCCTCTATGTACACTGGTCTGTAGCATCTGCACAGTAGCTGCATCTGTATCTATACTGTAACTGTTCTGGTTTCTCAATTCTTTGACTCACACATAATAAATAGAGACTATATAAATAAAAAATCTCATTCTTTTTCAATAAATGTATGTATGGGCAAATTTTTAATAACAGACTTGGTCTTGGATTCTTAGAGAAAACAGCATATCTATAGGGGAACACTGGCTTCTTCTCAGTTCCTCTTTAGGTTTTCATTTATCTAAATCTATATCTTCAGTCCTCACGATAAGCAAAGAGGCTGTAATATAACATCCAACGTATCCCTGATTAACAGCCTGACAGGTCTAAGATGCAACAAAGTACTTCCAGACGAATGACTAGCAAGAAGAATTACACACAGCCTGAACCCCTTGAAGACCACAGTGAAAGTGACAGTTCTGTTCTACCGGGGCCATGTATACGCCTCAATTTACAGTTCAGCAGTCTTCTACTTTCACTTACCTGAGCCTCTCTTCCTCTGCTGACACTCTGACTCTGATGCACAGCAGAGACTTTGGTGAGTCTGTGTGGACATGTGCATGTTTCTGCAGACGAGATTAAGTGATGTAGCGTGGACTGAGGGCTATATTTTGGTGCTGTACTCTGGCTTAGGATCAAAAACACCTAAAGCCACATTTAGCCAACCAACCATTTAGCTGCAGCTGCCCAGTTTATATTTGGCCACGACATGTTTTACAGACTTTTTGCTTTAAAGAACCTTAAAATCTTTAATGTTTCTTTGTAACGTGAAATATTTGTGATAAAGTAAGGTACACTCAAAGTTCAAATAAGAACAATGTTATTTTTTATTCAAAAAATCAGTTAATCTGCTTCATCAGTGTTGTGTTGTTGTGGTTTGATCAGATTCATTGTTGCTTCTCCATGGCAACGTAACCAAACAAACCAACAACTGTCATCAGATTCTGACTCTTTTTATTCAGTCCTGACTGGTCCAAGGAAATATGTAATGTCGCCTTTTTCCAACAGAGCCCCGCTCTGTCATGGTAAGAGGCTGATACATATGTAGGGGATAAATAGGTTTTCAGGTCCTTTAAGAGCACAAGCCTTGGCATTTTGAAATATGGAAATCTACACTTGCAGTAGAGAAAACATATATAAAAATCTTTACTTTCAATCCTTTACAGCTTTGAGATGTGGCTCATGTATGTTTAAGGACTACAAATGTGTTTGCAAGTTAGCTCTTTATCTGTAAATCATGTAAATGTTACAATTTTGCAGTTTCAAACGTAGGCTGTACAATTGTTTGACTTTTAAATGTATTTTTTTTTCCTCTTGTTACATTCCTTTCTATACAGTGTGAAAATAAAAAACCACACAAAGTAATTATGTCACTTTAAGAAAAAATAATGCAGACCTTTTTGGCATGTTTAAAAAAAAGGGATGCCATTATTTGGTAGTTGACAGTAAAGGGAAAGACAGGAAACAAGGGCAGAGAGAGAGAGGGGTATGACATGCAACAAGGGTCCCCCGGCTGGGAATTGAACTGTGGATGTGACGGTTATTTGGTATGCACCTTAACCATTAAGTTACCAGACAACCCTGCTAACCCTGATGTTTATATATCATGGATACAAATGGTAACCAATGGATGCATGGAACAGTAGATAAAATACCTCAAAATTTCTAAAATATAATGTAAAGTATAACTGATGAGTAGTAAATGGGCTAAAATATGCTTTCTGTTCTCTGTATGCTGTTTTCTCTGTTTTCAACATGTGTTGCTGGGTTTATTATTCTGTTATCTATTGCTTTTACTCTTATAAATAAGAAGATCTTAAAATTGAAAAGTAAAAATACTACTACTTTATACTTTATCTTTGCTACATTTTAGATATGGATTAAGAGTTGGATTAGAAAAAAAAGTAAACTCATTTATTATGTGTACGTTGGACTGACTACAGTCTGCCATGGAGATGATTTTTACTGGCGAAGGAGCAGAAGGTGCACAGAAATCTGGTGGCATTTTTAAAACAAGATTATGAGCACCACCAGCAGGCATGTGTGTGCTATCTAGATTTTATGTATGTGCATTACTGTATCCTAACCCAGAAAATCTACAAATCTAAATAAATCTATATTTTTTGTCAACACAGGTTATCATCATTAGATAATCACAGACTTTGGTGTAATCAAACATTCCTGCTACACAAGAGGTCTGCATGTTATACATGCTGTCAGTGGTAATCCTCATTGCCTGTGGAACTAATAATCTAAAATGCGTATCATGCAGCCACCACTTGACTCAGGCTGGGGTCCTCTGTGGTGTGTTATAACCCCACTAATGCCTCACATTTTCTGTTTGTTTTCACTTTCAACTCTCAAATAAAGACAGCAATGCCTAAATGTGTTTCTAATGATTAAGAAAAAGAAATGAATCATGTACTATAGAGGGGTGACAGGTAATAAGGGGAAAGAGAGGAGAGATGACATGTTACAAAGGTCCCCGGCTAGACTCAAATTGGGGAAGCTGTGTTGACATGGTCACAGTCTCAAACCTCACCCAACAGGATGTTATTTATAGCTTTTTGAAGTGTGTGACAGTTTCTTTAGCCTGTTTTTGTAGTCTGAAGAAGATCTGCCAGGTCTTTCTTGAAAAAAAGATTTTAAGCTCAGAGACACTTTTACCTGGATAAATAACTGAACAAAAAACAAAAAAACAAAAAAACAACCCTACTTTATACACTGCTGTGATGGTTAAAGGAGGGGACCAGTTATTTTAAGCACTCGTGTTATTTGCATGGTTAATGGTGGACAAGGTTAATTTCTAGGGTTTTAAAACAATTGATAAGTAGTTCAAAAACTGAGCAATGAACTAAGGGATTGAAACCATTTTAGAGTACTATATTTACAAAAAAGTTCCTATTCCATCATAAAAAGCAAATTCGTAGTGAAGTTATGAATGAGTGCAGTAACAACAAATAAGGAATGTCATAATTTCTTTTTGTTTGTCTGACATTTGACCACTTGACTTTGTAAACAGAGGTTATAGAACCCAACCCTTTGGTTCACGTATGGCCACGATGTCCTGCTCTCTCTTGCACTTATATTAAAGCCTCCCTGGTGAAAGAGAAAAACACTTTATAGCCTTATGCATGTGACGTAACGTGGTGATGTGAGGTGATGGGATGAGACGTTCTATGATGTTCTATGATGTGATTTATGATGTGATTTTTTATGATGTGACGTGATGCCAGGCTCTGTAGAAAATGTAGTTGAAAGCTCCAAACCCTAAGTGAGCAAACAGTGATAAAATTACTGCTGAGTACATCCATACTTTCTGTGTGAGTGATTGAGGAAGAGAGCTGAAAAGACTTTCAACTGATATTGGAGGTTGACACACACACACACACACACACACACACACACACACACACCCTCACACATATACATATGCAACCTCCTCTACAGTCATTAAGATCAACACTCAAGGACCAATCAAATGACTTCTACCTTCTGACCACATAAATAACTTATCTTGAAATTTTAAATCTCTGTTTTCTGACCAACTTTACATTCGTTTGAAGCCTTAACCGCAAAGAAAAGACAGAAGAACCTGTAGAGGTTTTTCTCCCACCTCAGCAGATTGAGAATAGAGTTTAGAGGTCAGAAACTCACCTCGTTTTTGTCTTTAGACCGAGGAGCGCTCTTGCCGTTGCTGGCTGTCTCCCTGGCCGGCACCACAGTTATCTGTTGTACTGGCATGCTGCTGTTTCCAGGCAACACTTCGGTGTTACTCCCACAGCATTCCCAGCACGCCGTGCCTTACTGTCCTCCGATCCTAGTCCCTGCGTGTGATTCACTGTCCCATCCAAGAGCTGTTTTCAGGGAAAGGAGACGGTGCTCAAGAGTCAGTCTCCTTTATCAGCCCAATCTTGATCATCAAGAGGAGCAGAGATGGAAAAGGATCAGGTCACCGTGGCAACAGGAAGACAGCCCTGGAGACGGTGGGGTGTGAGGTCGTCATGACGACTGGGAAACTACTCAACAGTGCGCACCACCTCTTTCCCCTCCTCCTCCTTCTCCTACTCTTCCTCTTCCCTCCTGCTGAGATACAGACACGGCGAGAGGAAGAGTTGAGAGGAGCTGAGCAGTAAACAAGGAGGCAGAGAAAGCATGTGTTCTAGTGACTTGTGTGTGTGTGTTTAGGAGGGGCAGAGTCAGGATTTTGAACAAGCATACGGTCCACTAGGATTAGGGCTTAGACTAACCTCAATCTCCTCCTCTGACCAGTGGTGCCACTGATAAGCTTACACAACTTGTGCACATGGACAGCACTCACTCTCTCACTCACACACACACACACACACACACACAACCCGATTGTTCAGGGAGTCCCTGGTGAGAAACAATGTGTTGATAGATGTTAAGCCAGCTAATTTTTGCTGTCGTGTTGAAGGCATAAAGGCACATTACTTGTCTGACTGGCCATGAAGTGAAAAACCTACAGAAATCGTTTACAACCATATCAGTGCCTTCACAGAATGTGTGTGTAGGTGTGTGTGGGGGTGGTGAGGGTGTAATCCTATTTCAAATTGTCTCAGGTCATGAGGATTATGATTGATATAACTGGAAAATGGGTGACTTAAAGTGATCACTAAAGAGCAGCAGCTGACTGAGGTAGGCCAAAGACTCATCTGAAGTGGTCAATTAAATTAGGTTTCTCCAAAGACGCACGCAGGGCACTCTGACAATACTGTTCAAAATAATTAATGGGGCCACAAATTGCTTCTAAGATGCACTTCCAAGATAATTTAGATTAATGAGAAAAATGTATTTATGCCCACTGCAATAGGAATCTTAAACCATATTTTGTATTTTTTTTTTCCTTTTACTTTTAATAATACAATAGCATAGCAAGTGGACCCTTTCGAAGAGCAATGAACTTTAAATTCTTAAGAATATTCAGACATTGCAATTGGAATGTGAAAAACATTTAAAATATCCTAAATAAATAAAACATAAATAATAATAAAATAAAATTGACACAACGACTTGTTTTTACGTTAATGGTCTCTGTGTATCCCACAGGTTAAGAATTTACTTGTGGTGATGGATAGAGCGGCGTGTGACGATGTGCATGCAGAGACTCATGCAGTTAGAGGGGGAGAGTGTAACCCAGGCTAATTTCGATAACTATAATTTACAGGTGTCCCCTGAACACCTCAGATGCAGACTATTGATTGACGCTAAAATTTACCGATGTCCCCTGAACACCTCGCATGCAAGACTATCTGTAGACGCCAAAGCTTAGACCCAAAATGTTCTTAGACCGCAGCTGTTCAGTGTGGCTTTGAAACCAAGTCCATTTGAATTTATTCTTCCGAACTTTCTGGCTGGGATTATGTAGTCGTCGTGGAATAACACCTGTTGGCCTCCGGTAACACGTTATCTAAACTTGACCTGGTTCCCTGTGGCTGTCGCCCTGTGTGTCTGGAGGAGCTGTCTGAACCGCCGACACAGGGCAGAGTAGACAAGAGGACAGACGCTGCATGACCGGAAATGACAGCAAAACGTGTCTCAGCATGTTTTGTTTTTTTCCCCTGCGCATTCGGCTTAGGCTCAGTGAAAAAAGGCTTAGTCCATATAAGTCTTATAATGGTAGTTAAAACCCTGCTGGTTATTCTGGCACCATGTTGGCTAAAATGTTGGTGACATTCTTATGCAAGATAAACACGTATGTTTACACAGCGGGCAATATCGAGGTTAGCTAAAACGATTGAGATCATGTCAATATATTGTAACATAAGTTGATAATGTAATTATCGTGGACATCTCTCTCACTCTCCTGCTACCTCTGTTGCACCTTTTTGGCCGGAACAAATCATTACCTTTATCATACTTATTAGTAAATAGATCCCCGTGACCTCATGTAATTCCCATCATAGCTCTGCCGATTGCTAATCAGACAAAATGAAAATGAGAATTATAGGACAGATATCTCACTCGCTACTGACTGATTATGGCAAAATAAAATCCCATCCCAAACAGAAACTAGCTGAACACAGAGTTAAACAGAATAATGAAGTATAAATTAAATGGCAATTTAGTCTTTTTTATCAGGTTAGCAACAAAGTGCTTCCAACAACTGATATAATATTGAATTTACAAAAAACTTTTATTATTCATGCGTCTATGTAAGATTTTGTTTTCCTACAGATGAGATGAAGTGTTTTTAAAGCTGAAGAATTTCCACCACAGCGGGCAATTAAGTCACACTATATGTTACTGTATCATGTACAGACTTTCTCTACATTTTTTGCATTAAGGTTTAAACCTTTGCTTGACTGGTTTGTTAGGCAGCAGCTATATTATTGAAATCCGCTAACATTTATTATTTCTGTCTCGAAGGTTTGGGTTAGAGCATTTAAATGCACATCTGCAAAAATTACCCAGATATATCATAGAGGTTAACTATATTATCCAGAGCTATCTGTTTGTAGGCTTCAGGATTTCCACCTTTTCTTTTAACACTGAAAAGCCCAAATTAGAAAGTTGCACTTTACTGTGTTCAAAACTATTTAAGTTTAGGGTTAGGGAGGTTTCATCCACCTTAACTTTGTTTGAAACTTGCTTTTGTCTCTGCTCTGCCTGATTGTTAATCATTTCCCAAGGCTACTTCCCCCTGAACCCCCTCTAATATCTTCAACAAACCTTTATTCCCTGATTCTTTTTCAGGATGGTGATGATAGAGAACATTCAACAGCATGTTAGCAGCAGAGGGCCTGTTTTCACAAAGCACTGCTGAGAGGAAAAGTGATCAAGTAAGTGTCCCAGATATAAATGCCCACTCACATCCTTTTCTCTCTCTCTCACACACACACACACACACACGCACGAATGCATGAATATTGTTGCAGTACCATTTAATCGCATTGGAAATAGAGAAGTCGATGATACTTGCTTTGTGGTCTCTATTTAAAAAAAAAAAAAAAGAGAACTATTCTATCAACGCTGGAGGTATGCAACGCTTCAGTTCTTTTTAAAATGCATCTGGTGCAGCTATGAGTATTTGTGATTATATGTATGCACTGAAGATGAGTATAGGGTTTCAGAAAGTAGTCTTTTTTTCCATTGCAGCAGAAAACCCCCACATCACAGGGTTTCGTGAAAAAAAAAAAAAAAAAGTCAGAAAACCACATGCAAATGTTAGTGCACTGTGTACGTAGGATGTGCAAGTCACTGAGAGAGAAAGGTGTTATGAAGCTGATATGTGATGGTCAACATCTCAGTGCTCCTGTAACAAACCCAGGGTAAGTGCTTAATCCTAATTTTGATTCAGTGTGTGATAGGAGGGGCTGTCACCTTTGTTGTAAAGCAGGTGATTTTACAGATGAAAAATTTACTGTTAACACACAGCTCTGGCAGTGGGCATACTGTACGTAGATGGCGTCTCCATTCACTGAGCTGCAGGTGCTGACGATCATGTTCTCTTTCACGGCTTTCGCCTTCTTCACACTTATTGGGATCTTCAATGAAGAATATGCACACTCGAATGGTAGGAATGCAAACACACATGCATATCACAAATGTCCGACTTTATCCTTTTAGTCATTGTACAGATACTTATTATTTACCACATAAAGAAAACTATTAGAATCATATGTGTTGTTTACCTAGTGTACTTTGCATTTACAATATCAATGGATTTTGTATGACATGATTAATTCTGTCAAGTCTGAGCCATGTAAAAGCATTTTTTTGTGCATGAACTAACATTGAAACAGCACACAGCGGCCCAAGAAACATTTAGTACCCAAATGGCCAATTACTTTTGAACCCCCAAAATTCGCGGACTATGTGTTGAACAGGCTTTGTCTTCCACACAGTTCTTTCTATATTGATGTAAACCTTCTCAAATTAAAGCTGAGACCTGGCACTTTAATGTAGTATCCATTATTTTATTTAAAACTGAATGTGTTGAAGCTTAGAGCCTGAAGTACCAAAAAATGCGTAACTGTGCAAATACGTCCGGTCTTGACTGTAAATGGGGTGGAGAAAAATGTTAGAGACACTTCTCTCTATAATGCATTAGAATTCAAGAGCCTGCAGGGCACTTTCATTAAACTGCATTACTTTTAGCAAGGTGTACCATTAAACTGACAATGGAGTGTACAGTATACACTGAAAATCTTTTTGTCCAAAATAATAAACACATCCCATATCTAATAATGTTAACAGTACTGTTGAACTGGACAATAATCCAATCCGATATTCATAATTTTTCCATAGTCAGAATCATTACTTTGTCTGATCGGACTGCCGATTAAATTAATAAATTAAAAATGTGCTCCGTTGGCTTTGACGAAACCGCCTCTCTCTGAAAGGTTACTGCGTGTTGTTTGGCCCAATGTCCCGCCTGCAGCATTATGGTACTCCGTATTTGTGGGAGACATGGGAGAAAGAAATGCAGAGGCTTGAGGGAGGAGTCTTGTCAGTGGATGGAGGATGTGGGAGATTCAAACCCCTTAAAAAAAAAAAAAAAAAACATTTCTGATGTAACACATCACAGTCAAGAACGGCACTGGGAGTAGGACTGCTTTACTCCAGTACAAAGTGGTTTTCGCATAGGGAGGAATACCATGGATTCCGTGCTTTCCCTTGATGCTGTAGCCCCTTTTAAACAGAGATCCTGCTATATTACTGTTGGGAAGAGCCATCATTATGTCATTTTTGCTTGTTTACACTGAACCAAACATCGCTGGCATAATGCCCCCCAGTGTTGGCTTTTAGATAGCATGCCGGCTATATTTCTGGATATTGAGAAGGCATATGACATGTTTTGGAAGGGGGGCTTATTATAAAGCTGTATAAAGGTGGGATACAAGGCTGTAAGTGGATTGAGGAATTTTTGAAGAACCAAGTAATACAGGTTAGGGTTGGATTTATGCTTTTTCTGGTAGCAGAGGTATTGATAATGGAACACCCCTGGGAGTTGTAATCACCCAAATATTATTTAACATAATAATAAATTATATCTATCAAGACATTGGTGCCGGCTTTGGTCTCTCCTTTTTGCTGAATGCAAAGACAATCAGGGATTTAAGATTTCTGTAGAAATGGTGAAAAGGTTATAAATGTAATTCATTCCCTCCCAGGGAGTACATGAAATGCTGTCCAGGATACACAGTTAATGATTTACAGAGCAATGATAAGGCCCGGACTACATTATGGTAGTTGATGTTACAGAACAGCAGCCAAATCATCTCTTAAAAGACTGGATGTAGTAAAGGTAAAAGCACTAAGAATATGTTGTGGGGCCCTCTGTACAACCCCAGTTCCTGTGTTTGTTGTGTGAAACTGGCAGTGCAGTTTATAATTAAGCTAATTTGACATGAATTGGAGCACCCAGTAAAACCGGTTCTGGAAAATGCATGGAAGTGGGGAAGGGCAAATGAAGTAAGAGTGTTTCATTTTCAAAATGAGTAGAGAGGTGAACAAGCTGGGACTGGGAGATGTAGGGGTGGCCCCACTAATTTATTGGTCAGTTATACCATCGTGGATTTTACCCACTTCAGAAATAGGCTTCAGCATCTCAGAAAACATAAGAACACATGAGAGTACTGACTATGCGGACATAGTAAAGGAAAGGCTAAACAAAACTAGGTCAAAACCTAGTATATGGCTGGACCACATATGGTCAATGTGCGAAATTGAGGAAGTAGTTGAAAACTGTTTTGGAACCGCCGTAAACAATTACTTTCGATGGAAAGTAGATAAAGCATCCTGAAAAAGTTGCTAAATGTCGCTAGTTAATGTGATGCACTGATTAGCATATTCATGATGCCATCACGTTGTATTTGCATTCTGCGTGGTGTGAGACAGTTTCAGCCTTTTATCTGTTTGCTTCTCTCCTACTCTCTGTGTTCACACGCAGTTAGGTCCATAAGTATTTGGAAAGTGACACAGTTTTCTTAATTTTGCCTCTGCACACCAACAGGAGTAAACAGCATATTTGTTAAGGACCATTTCCCGCCAGGGATTAATATGCATATGCTCCTGTACCAAAACAGTCTAAAATAAACTACAAAGGTGCTGTTCATGGTATTAAAGGATGTTTGCATCGTTCTCACCCAGTCCAATTATGTGGCTCGGTGTGTTTTAATAGCTTTTGGACAACAATGAAGGTCTATGGCACTGAGGAATAAGCTACTGTAACCAGTAATTTCATACACCTGAATTCCCAATAAAGCTGTTCTCATTTATATTTTTTCTGTTTCTGATGTCTGACAATGGAAAAAATATGAAATAGTGACTGAAAAGTGTACTATTAAGACTTAAGACAGCTAAAATCCTCATTTTATAATCACGACATCGTCTGACAAAATCACCCATACACATAAATCAAAGACATTGGCTGGGCTGTGAATTTGGCTATATTTACCTGTAAAATGATCACTTAGAGAGAAAGTTAGAAGTTGCTGTTTGTAGTTTCTGTAAATTACTGTTTGTAGTTTCTTAAAATTTTGACACTAAAGTTTGAATTTTTACTGCAAATGTATATCGGCTCCAAATATCGGTTATTGGTCTCCTTGATTAGTAATAATTGGTATCAGTATCCCCCTTGAAGAAACCATATCAGTTGACCCCTAGTTGAGATTACTTTATACTTTTTTTATTTATTTGTTTTAAACATATTCAGTAAATTGTTTTTAAAATTACATATCTTTAAATACATATATATTATTTTATTTCATATATGATTTATTTTGTACATTATGAATCACAAAGTTTAGATTTTTTTTGGTTTTTCTATTGCTAGAAACAATTCTCTCTAACAAATTATTACTAGAAGTAAACGTGAATAAACAAAGTGCTAACCATGTTGAACAGAAATTTTCTTCGTCTTTCACTATGATAAAATCTTGTAGATTGAAAACCAAAGGAAATGACCATTTTTAATATTTCCTCTTCTTCAGAGACTAACGGACAGCCACAAAGTGAGGAGCACATCGTTTGACTCCAGATGAGGTTGAGACATGCCACTCAAAGCCTTGGGCTCTGTGTGTGTGTTTGTGTATGGGTGTATTATCAGTTTCTAGAACAAAGTCTAAATTGTGACCCCTTTATGAGTGTACTTTGTTATACGATTGAGTGTTATTTGTTTCCAGGATGATACAAAAAGGAGTGGCCTAGTTGGAACAATGTTTAAAAAAAAAAGTCCGTTTATATACGCCTACTTAAACAAACTGTGACAAAACAGTATCTTGCACCTGCTTTCTGTCTTCTTTCAGAGAGTGTGTTTATGAAGATACACACATATCTTGCGATTTGAAAATAGCAGTGTTCTTCTGGTAAGTTACAAAACCTTGTAACTACCATTTTTCTTGTTGTATTTCGCTGTTTGATTTGCTCAAGAAATTTGTATCAAACGAGGGTCAGCTCTGATTTAAATATACAGCTCCGTCGAGGGTTTTCAAAATCTAGGTCAGAAACAAAAGGTGTGTTGACAGGCTTAGAGTGAGCTCACAAATTGTTCTGCAGAAACGAGAAGCCTGAATTATTCATGTCAGGGATCAAAGGGTGGAGCTAGTGTGAATGTGCAGATCTACAGCAGCAAGAAAATTGTGTGAATCACAGGCCATCTATGTTTGGCTATTATGATTCATTCAGCTTTTCAGCGATAATATAAAACTGCACGGTACAACATAACTGATACCTGTTGATGTATTATTTCAAGTAAGTGAAATTCCAGCGGAAGGATCATATACAGTATTTATTCAGCCTTTTTATAATTTCAGTGAATCTCCTCACCTTCTTTACTGTAGTTCAGCATATTTTTATACATGTTTTCATAGGATGTGTTCATAAGAAATGTTTGTTGGGATTCATACTCTGATTATTTTATGGTTAACATTAAGAAAGTACAACTTTGGTTAAAGTAAGGCAGTTTAGGCATTTTGGCTGAAGTTAGGTTTAGAGTTTAGAGGAGGTTTGATCAGAAAACTGCTGAAAATGAAAAATTTATGCACTGAAGTTCCCTGAGAGCTTCTAAAACTTCTGTGTCTTTACTTTGCTCTTTGATTTCAGCACTGACTGTTTTATTCATGCGAGCTTCCAATTTCACCCAGTCATTCACTGATACTACACTGCATTTCTTAACTTTGCGATACTTAACCACATCGTCAGATACTGCTAAGGCCATGTCAACTAGATAGATTATTAAAATGTTTCAGGCTGAAATTAATCATAAATAAAATATTCTGCAATAAGATCTCTCATAAACACGAGGAAAAAAATTTCTTCTTTAGCACATTTGGGAACAGAAATGGCTTTTGACTTTTAATAAAGTAAACAGATACAACACAGAACTACATAGGGCGGAGTAGGTAGACTGAGTAGTCATTAAAAACCAACAACAGAGTTAAAGGCCTCAAATAAAAAGGTTATAAGGCCCTCTGGTGGAGGGGACCAGCTGCTGCATCTCAAGCTGTATGTTTAAAGTATTGCTATAAATATATAACTTTTCATGAATGTAATACAAATCAGTGGCTTTTGGCTGACAAATAAATTATTTTTAGTATATGGATAGTGTGCATTTAATCTAGCAATAACTTAAAGTTTCACTATGAATTTGAGAAAAGTTAAGTCCTGGTTTTATCCACATCAAATTTGTAGTAGCCTGGTTTCAGACCTCTGATTCACAGGCCACATCTCAGATTTGTTAAGTTGAAAAAATAGGGAATTGATGAAGTGAAAAGAAAAGGTCATTTCCATCTGATTATCAGGCTACATGTATAGCAGCACAAGTATGTCCACATATGCAAGCATGAACAAGTTTGGTAGCATGTGTGTAAAAAAGATGCTGAACAAGTTCAGTTTTCCGTCAATTAACCATCTCATTGGAAAGTCCAAATATTATATTATACTAATCTGTGAGTTGTAGTTCAGCTCATTCACTAAGCAATTTTATTATTAAATATTTGTTTAGCTTGATATCCTATAGCCCTGTTGCTGTATTTGAAAATAGCATGCCTGGATTATAATCTAAATACTTCAAAATCTAAGTAATCTACGTATAAAGATTAAGAATGTCACTTTATGCATATTGGAACATCATATGCCCACATTAGCAGTATGCTTGTCAAATGATTGAAAGATACCTGTCTGTGTTCATTGTTCATTAAAGATGGAATTTTTACTGTTTTCAATCAATAAATATGGCAGCCAAAAATAAAGGACAAAACGCACAATAATGGGGTGGAAAGTACAGGTAATCATTAAAAATCTATATCTGTACATTCAAAAATGGATTAACTCATGTTAACTGTATATACACATTTAAATATGCACAGTATGTAAATGATCATATGACACCGTTGGGTGTAGGTATGAACTACCACTTTTAAACATTAAAAAATGTAAAATATATTGTATGGACCTCAAAGAGTCATACCTTTCAGTCTATTTTTGCAAATAACACAGTAAGATCACAGAAGGTGATTTCCTTATTTTTCAGTTTCTGTGTCATGCATTACATTCTGTCTGTATGTGAAGATGTTACATAATGTGATGACGTGCTTTTTTTTCTATAGTTGTTTAGATGGAACTGCCATTCACTGGATTTGAACTGACCTTCATCATTGTTGCCTTCATCATCTTCTCCCTCTTCAGCCTGGCTTCAGTCTGCATCCAGCCAGGTACCAAACCTCCTCTGTTATCAGATACACAGACAAATGTCAGCTTTTCTAATGCTGTGAACTGTATGTGTGTTCACTTTCAGAAAAAGATGTCTATGAAGCTAAAAAGTCAAGACTACTTAACACAAAGCAAAGAGTGATCACCAAGCAAGCTGGACAGAAGACGTAAAGTCTGAATCCTTTATCTGCAGGGTTTTCATTGTACTGTGAAGTTCTCACAAGAACAAAAGAGAGAGACAACACAAAATTAACTGAAAACTGATCATAGTCCACAACATTAAGTTCAAACAATAATAAAGCAGCAATAAACTTGTCCCCCATGTATGATGATACAAATATGGAAAAGGTCACATTTAATAACTGTTACATATTACCATAATTAAATTTGAGTGGCAGAATTTGAATTTTCTAACTGTCTGATCTTTTTAGTATTTGTGTTGTGTCAACTGAATCTGGTATATAAGATGGGCAATCAGTGAATAAATGAAAAAGTCTTACATAGGAAAATAATAAATATCTGACAATCAGTTTAGTGTGCAATTATCGCTTTAGATATTGATTTGCAGAGCAAGAGAAACTAGATATGTACACCAAATACCATATCCAGCAGTGGAATGTAATTAAGGGTACTTACTCAAATTCTGTACTTCAGTATAAATTTATGGTACCTGTACTTTACTATGGTATTCCAGTTTTGCTGCTTTATACCTTTACTCAACTACATTTCACAGGGAAATATTGTACTTTTTCTCTACTACATTTATATGACAGTTGCAGTCATGAATTACTTTACAAATTAAGATTTTAAATGAGCTACAAATTAAATATTTAAATTAGCTCCACCTTGACCAACAACAACAACAATAACAGTAAATGCTACTTACACATGAATGCATCAGTAATATTAATTTATAATTTATATAAATATAACACTCACAGGAATCCTTTTCCTGAATCAAATACTTGACGTACTTTTACTGAATACTCTGAATACTTCTTTCACTGCCATGTCATTTAGAATTTGTAGTGTTGGAAATGTGAGTGACTGTTTTTAAAAGCCAGTTTTGTTCCCCTAACTTTTAAAGGTCTGCAGGAATCTGTAAAGTTATCCTTACTGATCAGTTATCATTAACAAGCTTAGATTCTGTGATTAAAATCTAACAGCACTCATCTGATGTTTTCTAACTTTCGACTGTTACTTTGTGCTCAAACATGAAGCATTGGGCTCAATAAGATTTGTTCCAGTGAATTATACTGCTCCGACCACACTTCCTTGTAGGATTTATTCTCCTGGATCAAGATAAGGTGCTCTATAGAGAAGAACTGTAGTGGTAAAAAAAAAAGTACATACATTTATATCCACTGTATAGTCTACAGACAAACAAACAAAACGCTCTGAGCTATTTAAAAAATTGCCAATATACTGATATTTGCTGACTATTCAATTTTGTCTACATGCCCTGACTTTAACATATGTCACTGTGCCACCTAAACTTTCTGAAACCAAATCTATGCTCTTGCTCTTTCTATGTGAAGTGCTTGCCCTTTAGCCCATCTGCAGTTTTCATAAAGAATCACTACTCTAATTCCACTGAAAATGACCTGGACAGATGGAAACCAGGCTAAATGAAACAAAACGCAAACTTCTGCAGAGCTTGATGAATTTGTTTGTGTAATTTTAGTAGTTGTATCTATTAATTTGTATGGACATATAACCATACAGAGCCATGCCGCAGTGCAAAAATCAAACCACAGCCTGGACACTGGCTTTGTGTGTCTATAGAAGCCGCTGTGTCTGGGTTAGGATTTAACAAACCAAGTGACTTTTGGCCCCTGAAGCCCTTGTGGGGTGACATCCTGGGGGGTTGGAGGCTGCTGCCTGTTGAGTTTGCCCCTTGACCCCTGAGCCCTCCGTCACTCCTCTACAGTCAGCCGTCTAGTTGCCAACACAGAGGGGAGGAGGATCTCCAGAAAAAAGACGGAGTTAATCAACTGTCGTGAGATCTTTTTCTTCACAGAACTGCAGGAGAAAAAAACAAAACAAAACACCCGGCTCACTTGTATTGTGATTCAGGTTGTGTGATGTGTCCTGATGATCTATACCATCTGTGTGTGTATTAGGTGTTCACTGTCAATGTGTATATGCATCCATTGAGATCTATATTGGGCAATTGGAGATAAAGGGTCTCAAGAGTAATTAAGCTCTGGCTGGCTGCAGCCCTCATTAACAGTGAAGACCTTTGGCATGACAAGAGACCAACTATCACTCTAACGATGGACATCTAACTGTCCCATCAGATCACAATCAACACTAGTACAAACACACACACACACACACACACACACACACACACACACACACACACATACAGACACTGGACTACACCCTAAAAATTTCAGACAACACGGCACATAACATCTGTGCTCTAGTGTATACAGTCAATACAACTTGGGTTTTATTTTCGCAACTTTGGCAATAGGTGACAAAAACGTACTCACAAAAAGCAATTGCTGAGAAATTCAGGTGGGTGACATGGATAAAATGCTCTACCAATACATCCATTTTCACTCTTACAAGTACAAATATACATTAACTATACTCAGGGCTGACCCGAATGCCTCGAAGCTTCGGCCATTGCCATGGTAGTCGACATCAAAATCAGTACGCAAATGCTGCCTTTTTAAAAAATTATTACTATTTATGCATTACCACAAAAATCCCAAATAGCCCATGAAGTAAGAAATAGTAATCCAACATTATTCACTATGCATAATTATTATTATTAGTTATTTCAGACAAAGACATTTAATCTTAGTGACAGTTTTGTGCGTCACAGCTCTCAGCTAACGTGCCAGCACTGACACTGGGACAGTGACACGTGAGCATGTGACAGACTTACAAGTTACAACTACGCTAGCAAGATGTCAAAAAAGTCAAGCATCTGGGACAATTTACAAATTTTGTGAAGATGGCCCCCAGGCATGACAAATCTACAGCCAGTTTGGCAAATCACCCGAAAACTGTAAGTAATGGCTTAGCCGTCACCGATTTTAGTGAGACCTGCATGCTAACAAAGTACAATGTAGAAGTCAAATTTTCTTGTCTGTCACTCTATGTTTAGGTACTACGAGGTACTTCATTATATTGATGCAAAATCACACAAATTCCCATATTCGATACAGCAGTCCTACTGCCCACAAAGGTCTAATAAAACTAGAAATCTTAAAGGGATAACTGCTGATGGTATAAATGTTAATGCAACATCTATGATGGTAGACAAATCAATATTGTCGCAAGGAATACATCGTCATATCACCCAGCCCTGATGTGAATTAAATGCTACGGCCTTTGCAATCACCAGATTTGAACCCAATTGAACATCTAGGGGAGATTTTGAACCAACATGTTTGACAGCACTCTCCTCAATAAACACCAAAAACACCAAACGATGGACTATGTTTTGGAAGAATGGTGTTCCATCACTCCAACAGAAAATCTATTCCAAGGAGTACTGAGGCTGTTTTGGAGGCTTGTGTTTGCTGAACACCTTACTAAAAAACTTGATGTTGGTCACCTATCTGTATGTACTGTATACAACTATTTGCACTTCAGGCATACATGTATACATGCAATAATGTTCGGTGGAATGGTGCATGGTGGAAAAAGAGTCACTTTATGACCCACTGTTTGTATTAACAAGTTTTATCAGAGAGGAAGTTCTTTATCAGTGGATCCTGGTCAAGAGAAGATAGGAGAGGAAGAAGAGTGAAAATTCAGGAGGGGAGGAGAAGCTGAAGCTTCCTCTGTAGTCGTAAAAATCACAGCTGCTAGGAAGACCATGATCTCAATCAATGCAGCAACAACACCAGTCCTGCAATCAAACCCTGTCCAACTCTTTCCTGAGTTACACACTCATCGAAAATTATTTCAAACTTACCCTACTGGCAAAAGGAAATCAGGTAAAGCGTACTATTCCACTCGTAGGCTGACATGTAACTTTATGACCATCAAAGTACAATTTGAGTTTCTTTACACACAGCAGACAGCTACTTTCATGTCTAATATTGTTATCACAGATTTTCACCTGCCAATAATTCTGTGTGCACAAGTTGATAAGTTCAAATACACATTAACGTGGATACATCAAGACGGGCTAAATGCTCACTATGAGTGGTCAGATCAATACTAAGGTTGGGTATAGTGTGAAATTTTGTGATACCAATGCCAACATGAGTCATTAGATTTGGTAGTGAACAGGACTGCAAATAACAAATATTTGAAATGCCTATTAATCTACTGATTATTGTCTCGATTAATCATTCTATAAATCAGTCTAAAATAGTGAAAAAAGCCCATCACAGGTTTCCACAACCAAAGGTGACCTCTTTAAATTTGCTTCTTTTGTCCGACCACCAGTCCAAAATACAAAGACATTCAACTTACAATTATATAAAACAGAGATGATAGCGAAAGTTCATATTTGACAAGTTAGAACCACCAACCGATTTTGTATTTATAGTACCGATACCAAGACGAAAAATATAAAAATGCTCTTCTTCAAACCCTTTTCTCATCCAACAACACAATCGAAAGTTGTCAAATGTTAAAAGTTGCCTGGACTCAGGTAGCCATGAGTGCCTAGACCAAGAACTTGGTCTATGTTAAATAAACCAAAATTTGCCTATTTTAATTCAAATCATTGACTATGTAAGCAAAGAATAAGGTAACTTTAATATAAATCTGAACAGATGTTCAAAGCCAGTTATCAATACTTTATATAATGAAAGCTGTGCTGATACATTTCAGTTGGTAACAATTAGTTGATTAAGAGATTAGTTACTGGACAGAGAATTATTTTACTTGTTGATTAAAAATGTAACTCATTTATGAAACAATCCCCAATGTGAGTATTTGCTGCTTTTGTATGTTTTATATCATTGTAACATCTGAAGACATCCCCTTGGACTCTGGGCAACTGAAGAATATATTTTACTGTTTTCTCACATTCATAGACTAGTTAGGCCAAAAAAAAAACCCAAAAAACAAAACAAAACCCAACAACAAAAAACCAACAACAACAAAAAAAAAAATTAATGAATAATAGAAAATAATCATTTGCTGCACCCCAACATTACTTCACAATTTTCGATACTCAGTGCGACAGACACATTTTGGTTGATATCAATAAAGTACTGAGGTTCAATACCCAACTATTCATCACATACAAAATATTCACCTTTAAGGGAGTGAGAATTGAGCGCAGCCTCGCCAAGGTACTGACGCAGTTTAACAAGAGGGTGCCCTGTGTGTGTGCACCTCTCTTGTAAGGGAGTGATTGAGCAGGCTGGGTAATCCCTGTAAAGACGTATAATCCCCAGGAGGAGCAAATATTACAACACGCTCGAATCAGTAACACAGAAAACCTGGTGGGGAGAATTTGGTGAGAGTCACTTGTTTCTGTTTTTAGGAGCAAATAGAAAGAAACAGAGACAGACAGAGAAACTGAGATTTGGCAGGGGTTAGTGGGCAGTGGATACCAGGTGGCTCTGAATGACAATTGAGACCAAATTAGCATATTCAATAGGGAAAATAAAAGTTTTTTAAAAGACAATGGCAGCTGATATGCAAAGTGCAGCTTGCTACAGAAACGAACTACATACCTTGGCTGAGTGTTTGCAGCAGGATGAATGTGTGTATGTGAGTGTGTGTGTTTGTACGTTACCCAAATCCATGTGGAATCTCTGTCATTTCAAGCAACATTTTTGCAAACACCGTAAAGCAATAAAGACAACATTTCTAAAGACATGATGACACTGACACATACACACACACACAACACACACACACACACACACACACACACACCACTAGAAAACCCACAAATAGAGACTCTGTTCTCTTTTGTCTATTTTTTAGGGCTAAAGAGAGCTGGCGGTCCAGATGCTTGTTCAAAGTCTCAGTGACTATTTTGAGCCCTGTGGTCCATTAGTATCCTGCTGCTTCTCTAATCCTCATTCACATGTAATGGCTGACATTTCATCTTAATGTGTTAATTCATTAGCTGGGTGCTGAATGGAGAGTCTCAGTCCACAGAGACGGCCGTAAGCAGACACGCTAATGAGTCCCCGAACTTTGCAAAGCCACCGGCAACCGCAGAGCTAATGCCAAGTGATGTGGGTTACCTGCTGCAAGAAAATCCCCTGTTATACAACCAACTCACAAACTGCATGAGAAGTAGGGCTGGGTGTTTTTTAAATGTTTTGATACTAGGGCGGATACAATTGCAGCATTTCTGTATGATAACATTTTTGATTTCTTACTTCAAGAAATATAAACATGTTTTCTCAAAAACACTCTTTTAAACAAAAGAAGGCAATTTCTAAAATGTTAAAAAAAATGTCTAAAAACATGTATCCTTTCAACAACTTTGCCTAAACAAAATGGTGAAAAATTGGCAAAAATTTGATTTCAATCAGGAACATTCTGATCAAACAATAAATAGGCTCTATACTCAACCCTAATTATCCCACATCAAATTTGATTGGTGATTGAAAAATAAATAATCAAGACAACAAAAATGTTCAAGGATTTGATTCGAGCTTTTAGTACTTGACAGTTTTCAATACTCAATACTACAGAAACATTTTTGTCTGTACCAAGAAAGTACTGAAGTTAGATACCATGTGTAAAGAGAAGGTGCTAAAAGAGTGATCCAAACTATCTAAGCACGGTAATGCCCTAAAAAACAGCATTCTCAAAAAACAGTTGCGTTGCGGAATTCTCCATAGAAAAATACAGAAACTGAAAGTTTTACCCATTCAACTGGTGAGAAAAGTTAGCAACCAAACAACCACAAAACAAATATACAGTCATGCAGTCAGACAGAGACAGTCGATGGAGGCCCAGACAGACAGTCACGCTATCGTTAGTCCAGTGCATCTCTTGATTTCATTCAGTCAGGCCCCCTGCCCAAAAATGCTCAGTGTAACCCCCCCCCCGAAACACACACACACACACACCACCACCACCACCGCCAACACCACCCAAAAGCCCCGAATGTGTGTGTCCTCACTGCGGGGGTAGGGGACGACTGAGGGAGGAGTGCTCTGTTTCTTGAAGGACCTGCTACAGCTTCTCAAGTCTCAGCTCTAATGTTATAAGTGATAAATCAAAAGTGCCCGATTCTTCTGTTCTCCTGATGAATATAAATCACTCGCAGTTGCACAGACACACATACATATCTGCATACACAAAGTGCAGCAGGAGAGTGTGTGATCAAGGAGCAGTTGGAGGCTAAGGAGGGGGCTTCCTGTCATTTGAATTACCCTCTACATGTGGGGTCAATATGTGCAGTGCTGAAGTGTGTGTGCTAGAAAGGGAGAGAGAGAGAGAGAGAGAGAGAGAGAGTGTGTGTGTGTGTGTGTGTGAGTCAGGAGTTGAGGTGGGGGCTGCCCCCCCCCCAAACACACACACACACACACACACACACTCCCCCCTCCCTCTAAGAGGCTGTATAAAGGAGTTGGGGGGAGAAGCACCTTTGTCACTTTGCTCTCAGACACGGAGACAATCACACTCTCACTGGACACACAAACACTTTGGACACTCACATTCCTCAGGGACACACTGATTGTCCCGAGAAAAGAGGTACTTCTGTGTACTGGACTCTCCCCGTGGTGGGCCCTCTGGACTGAAAGAGAGGAGAAGGAAAACAGAACTGAACCGCACTGAGCATCATCAGTCCAGCAAATAGCCAGAAGGACTTTTGGAAAATTATCATTAGTTCTTCTGAAGCTAACTAAAACCAAGCCATGAGGATCTTCAACTTGCTGTACCTGCTCCTGCTGCTTGCAGCTGTTGTAGCACCATTCTCCTCTGCCAGACCAGGTAATCATCCCAAAACTTTACCGTCTGAATGGCCGCCAGGTGTCCTTTAAAAGTTCAGATATAGTCCCGGCCTCTCAACAGTTTAAGCAGCGTTCTAAACCACTGTGCAATGTACGTTACCTCTTGCTAGGTTAACTAACGGTGGTTAACTCTCATTGGTAAACAGCTGAAACAAATGGGTTAATGGCATAAACTGAATTTAAAGACGATTTTATTACTGCACCTATCTTTGCGTGGGATATTGGTAAAAGCAATGCCGTCCAGCTCTCCTGAATGACTGGCAGGACTCCGTTATGCTGGACCAGGAGAGTTCAAACAAATAGTCCTGGCCGCTCAGCGGTTTTAACAGCGTTTCTAAATCACTTCGCGATGTACGTTAAACTGCAGGTAACCATAGCAACAGTATTCCTGCTTCTTGCTACGTTACCTAGCTTGACTCACCAGTGAAACAGACCCGGGTTAAACAAATGGGTGACATTTACGTTAAACTTGAGAAAAAAAGTTAAGGCAAGTTTATTACGGCACCTGCTTTTGACTGTGGAATTGGTAATAGTACACTGCGACGTAAAGTAACGGCCCGTCAATCATCATCCAGGCTTGACGGACCCCCTTCCACATACGCTGCGTTCACGTCTTGTCGTACAAATCGAAAGGACGATAAGGAACATTGTTATCGTTAGCCTCCTATAAAAAAAAAAGAACTACTAAAGTGTCAACAAAGCACTGGTAAAGCAGCTACAAAGCCACCTACGCCGGCAGCCGCATGCCAATAAAATAAGCCATCAAACAAAAAAAAAGGGACTGCAATGGATACGTTTTCTGTAACGTAATAACCAGACAAATATTTAACACGATTACATTACTAATTAATGATAATTATTTTCTATATATTTATCTGCTAAAACAACATGGCTAGCAATCGGGTCATTGCAGTGGACTAATGAGTTCAACGGGAGGTTTTCCCTTTCTTCCCGTTGTGCCGATATGGTTTGAATGCTGCACTAGGATAACTAACATTGACCTGTGTGTTTAGGGTTTTAAAATATTAAATTTAATTTGCGCTTTTTGCGCAAATCCAAGCTGGTTTGCCGTTATGGGCTCCTCGGCCTTGCGGCGGAGACAAAACAGCTGTTGTTAAAAAGGTTGATGCTTTGAGCGTGAGGCCGCGATTAGGTTCATGTGATGATGGAGAGGAAGAGGGGAGGGGGCCAGGAGCGGAGCACCGCCGGGGATCGCACAGCGGCCCCAGCGAGTCCCTTTGTCCCCGGCTGGAAGGAACTCCGGCGCGCTTTTGTTAATCACGGTGTTAAAACGCCATTCAAATACCCGAGCTTTATTAACATGACATGGAGTAGTAGTGCCAAGTGTAGAGAAGCCTACGTTCAGGCGTGGGGAGCGGTTTCTTTCGGAGGTACCTAGAGGGAGGGAGGGGGGGGGGTCATAAAGTCATCTGGCAGTTTATCTCTTCCTGGGCTTGGCTGGAAGCCTGTGAACCGCGGGAGTCAAGGTGGATTTATTGGGGACGTTTAAAAATAATCACGTGTTAGGTCTGTGTGTGCCAGTTTATTAGAAGGGGTCGCCCCGTTGTTGGTAAATGGAGCCAAACAATGAAAACCCATGAAAGTAGGCTTTTCCCTGGTCAAGAGAGGATAAGTTGGGCCATAATAGGCATTGTGAACTTCAAAATTATCCTTACTTGGAAAATGGTGACTGTAGGAGATGTAGTTTTAGGTTTTTTTTGGATCCAGTCCAGGCTGAGCTTTCTACCCTCCATTTGGGAATTAATTAGGCCTGCTGGGTGATATGTAGGGGTCCACCTGCGGACATAAATCTTACTTAAAACGACTTTTACACCTAAACATTTGATAAGCAGTTAAATTGCTTGCCAGGGGCCCAACCTTTTTACTTCAAATATATATATATATATATATATAAATGCACACAGTGGCTTAATGCTGCATCTCTTTCTTTCAGATTTCCTGAACCTAAGGAGAAAATACCACAGACACCACTGCCCACACAGGCGCTGCCTGCCTCTCCACTCCAGAGTACCCTTCCCCTAAGGTAAGACCTGCTGTCATACATGTGTTTCTGTGTAAAAAGAGGTCATGAGCCGGGCTGTGTGATACGTGGAACAAAACCTGGTTACAGAGCTGGCAAGTAGTAGTTAAGGAGGCGTGTGTGATTAGTGGCAGAGGTGTGTATTCACACATAACAGGAGTGCAGGGGGAAAAGGCTCAGACATAAATCTCACTAACGATGAAGAGGAAGAGGAGTTTGTGGGGAGCTTTAATTTTGACTCCTGTACCTGCACAGTTACTTAAGTTGTTTTTATCTTGCCCTGAACTTCTTTTAGCAAGAGACTAAATGTTTTTTTTCCAATACAGGTAGAAGCACCAGAAGTACAGTGATCTAAGGAGAGAAATATCACTATGAAGCAACTGCGGAGTGTGGCACAAACACCATGGATGGATCCCAGTACCAAGACATGGAGGAAAAAACAAACAAACTACGGGACACCACGAAAATGCCATCCAAAGACTATGTGTGTACTATATATATATGTAGCTGTTTATATACACACATCCAGCAGAAGTGCAACAAGCAACTTCAGCTCGTGCATGAAGGACTGACTGAAAACAAAAAAAACATGACATGTTACTGTATAGCAGTTTGGTGGCCACAGATCTATGTGTGTCCAGTTGCAAGCACCTTCCCTCCTCGTCTTTAAAAGCCAATACTACTTTCACTTTCACGGACAAGGGATAGGGAGCTACATCATCATCTATCTTTAAGTAATTTAGACATTCCACTGAACAGCTACGGACCAAAGAGCTGGAAACATCTTAGTGACTGCAGCTATGATGAACACCACCCAGATGGTATTCCTAAAAAAGTGTTTATAATGCATGTATGCACTTCAAATGTTTATTGAATTACATTTTAAAATTTTTAATAAAAAATGTGTAAAGGTACTTTTTGAGATTCTATTTGTGTGTATGTGCATTAAAGTAACAACTGACTATAGGTCCAAATAAATGTGGCAACTTTGAGGATAACAGTTAATGGTTATTGTTAAGACTCAGGTTTTAAGCCAGACTTGATTTAAATTTGGGATACTTTTAGTAAGAACAGAGTAAAACAATCTCTGTATTTGTGTAATCTAAAAGCCCCGGATCAAAACACTGATCCTGATACCTGTAATGCACTGGATAACTCACAATAGAAGCCACATGGGAAAGAAGTCGTAAATGCTGCACTCCCCGTGGAGTTACGGACGCCAGAGCATAAAGGAATCACAATGGGGAACAAACACCAAGGGCTCAAATGACGACCTCCATATTTTGTTAATGTAGATTCCCGTGACTTTTGAATTTTAACACTGAAAAGGTGAGGCGGGAAAAGGCATTCACACCAGCTAATGTTGACACTGAAGTGTTCCTGTTGTTTGGGCTATTTCTCTTACAGTGCATTATACAAGATAAACACTTGTCAAAATACAAAGCAGTAGCCACTCACTTGGGTTTAACTGAAGTATCCTGTCAATTCTCATCCCGAAAAGGCTTTAAACTTAAATGAAATAAAGAAAACATGAGAATATTAAAGATTTATTAGAATCTGATCGCAAATACACAAACTAACTGATTGAACAAATAAGAAAAAAATGTCAACATTTAATGCATTTACACACATCCAAGCAGATAAAAATACCACTTGCAAACATTTTACAACATTATTTGATCTCTTTCTCTTGTTTGACCCTGATAAGTGATAACCTCTCCCTCCTGTATCTCCTGCGCTTTCAGTCCCTCCTTAGTGCATATGTTCTCTAAAACAATTTGGCTTCCTCTGTTTCTCTCTACACACTAACACAAGCAGCAGCATACATGGGTCGCTGGGGGTCGTAAAAGAGCGATAAAAACCCCTCACCTCTGATCTGTGACCCATGACTCCTCTCCTCCTCCTCCAACTTCTCCTCTTTAACTGTCCTCCACTTTCGGCTCACCTCCTCCTGCGTTTATCTGTCCATCTCAGGTGAGATGCCCTCCCGTCTCAGTCTGTGTGTACAGGTGCATTTGTCTTTCTTTAGTCTTTCATCCAGTGTTTCTCATGGATTTAGTCCTTTCTTTTAAACCCACAGATCCTCTCTCGGGTGTTAAAATGATCAGGCTCTTTCTCCAGAGCACTTTCTTCTCCAGATACGGTGTCGGCTGGCTCAAAGGGAGGAGCTGGAGGCCAGACTGTGGTCAGTGCTGAGCAGTGAGGTTGAGCAGCCTCTTGCTCAGTAAGGTGTTGTGCTGCTTCAGGTACTCTATCAGGTCGGCCTGCTTCTCGACCACCTCCTCCAGACTGGAGCCCTCTCTGTGACACACAGAAATAGCACAAAAGCACTTTTAGACAGTCTGGTGATATTCTATATTTTTCTTTACTGTCCACAAATCCCATACAAAGACTAAAACCAGCAATGAAATGATCATATGTATCACTAAGTATACTAAGTATTGCCTGTCCAAAGGCCGATACAGTTTATTTGTCTGTGCCACAGAACTCTATAGCTTTCCAAAAATTATAAAAAAAACACATCAATGGTCATGTGAAATGATTGTCATGTTTTGGGAGAATATGCCTTAGAGACACTATAGGTTATGAGATTCCTATGGACAGGAAGTTATTGTATCTTGTATTGATAACAGAAGAAGTTCTAATGAAATATGACTTCTACCTCTGTAAAAATGTACTGGTTGCCTCCAAAAAAAGCGATAACTCAAAGCTGGTAAAAAGAAGAACTTCCCAGTCAATGGATGGACATAGTAAGGAATAGTTACCGTACGTGATGGAAAAACTGACATTTTTCCTGAGGAAAAAAAATTGGAAAAATTGGAAATTGGAAAAAAAAAATTTCCTGAGGAAAAATGTCAAGGGGGAGATTTTCTCTCTCATGAGACGAACACGTAAAATTACCATCAGCTTTATGTAACATGGTGCATGTCTGAAAGGGAGAGACAGGTGCGTGCTGCTGAATGAAATCCGTGTACCTGAAGCCGGTCTCAGTCGGCAGATTAGTGATACAGTTGGTGTGCGAATGCTCTTCTTGGCTCACATCTGGTGCAGCTCGCTCCCTGTTGAACCGCATCACCTTGACTAGAAAGGCAAACAAAACGTCTTCAGTCAGTTGCACGAGGACATACAGACATTATCGAGCAGTGAGGGCTTTCCTACAAATGGTAATAACCCAGGTGAGAAACAGCACACATTTGTTTTTGTTTTTTTTACTGTTTTCCATCCCTTTCCCTCTCCTAAACACACACGGGCTGTTGTATCCTGCACTTAGTCCTTATGGGCCACCATATCCTGCACTCAAACCTGTAATTCTCACACCCTAAACATACACCTTTGCACAAGGGCTGGGGTTAGCAGCAAGGTGTGAGTTTGGAGGGTACAGTAGCAATAAAAGGAGCCAGAGCCAAAATATGGGATGAATGTTGGTGCTGTTTGAATGGAGATAAGGCTGTGGTGTGTATATGTGTGTGGATGCAGGCCGAGGGTGTGAGGAAGAGCAGAGGGAGGAGCTGGCTGAGTACTGATAAGACTGAGTGTCATTAGCCAGAGGAAATTGTCAGGGAGGTTCTAAAGAGCGCTATCTTTGCTTTGCTACATTGCAGCATCTCAGCATCCACACTCACACTTAGTCCATAGAAATACTGCACATTCCTGCATAATGAGGCCCTGAATCTGTGTTTGTGTGTGTGTTTGTGTAAGTAAAGAAATAGTAAGCAAGTATGTGCTAAAGACATTCCAGAGAGGCAGAGAAAGGAGTGTGGTGGAGAGAAGAGTAGAAGCAGGTAAAGGGACAGAAAGTGATGCTGAGCCTGCGTCTCCTGAGTGTGTGTCGCAGAAAACGACAACGCAGAAAGGCAAATATTTACAATGAATACCGTCGTGGTAAAATCCAACCATTTCCCAAGATTTACATACGCTAAAAGTCTTTTCAGAGAAGGACACAAATGGACAAATGTTTCCATGTATAAACGTTTCTGAGAATATCCAGGTTAAGGTAATATTTTTATTAAAACAGTTATTTTCACACTGACCCGTTTTCCCCAATAACTTGACTTTATATTATTAAAATTTATATATATTAAATGGGTTAATAAATGTTTAGGAAGTATGTATTGCAGCCGGTGGGAGGCACCTTTTTAGCTACAGAAAATGATGGATTTACAATTACATTATATTTACAATTTATGTTAATAGAGTTACTTTGATTTTTAACACCACTGACAATGGTGCTGTTCATCCATTGCCTTGCATGCATTTTACGCCGTTAACTTTGTAGCTTATGAGCATTATTAAAAACAAGCAAAAAAGAACCAATAAACTCAGAAATGAAGCTGTGTCAACCAATTTTCTTCTGTGGTACTGACTGACATTACAGAAACAAACACATCTTATCAATATTATTTTTATTTGAGGATAATGCATATTTTTAAAGCTGCAACAGTGAATTTAAAGAATATCAACACTTTTTTCCTCCCTTAAACGTCCTGAACTTTATTTGGAAGGATATGTTGCAATCAGGAATACTGACCCAATCATTTGGAAAAATGGAAGGTTTATTATATTTGAGGTCTGTAAGAGAAGTGCATTTATTTATAGTGAAACTTCCTATAAAATACACAAATTTACTTATATACTGCTTACATTTCAAAATAATGCAATTTATTTTGTATCATGTGGATTAAGATTTAATGTTTCCTTTTCCTTACCTTGTTCACTTCTACTTTTGCTAGGCCTGATGCTGCAGTAAATGTCACATATTTATGCTGATCTGAATCTGAATCGGTCTGTTTTTGGTATGTTTTTTAACTTTATTTTTGCTGTCATTATCATTAGTCTCCGTGGTTTCTCATCATAAATATTGTGTGCATTCCACAATAATTTGTGAGACTGACTAATGTAACATTGTACTGTTGCATCATGTAATGTTGAGTATTGCATGTCTGTTAATCAGGTTGTGTTTGCTGTGGTTCTAACCATGGGTTTACCAAGATAACTTGTAACATGCAACAATACAAATTTAATGAAGAAGCCCAAATATAGATAAGGGTGAAGTGTTTGGATGATGGGTGTTCAGGAATTACTTAAATCGGGTTGATGTCTGGGGAGTTTAGTTAATTACAGCACGGGGCAAAAAAAAGATAAAATAAAAGAGACACCAGGGTGGATAGATAGATAGATATAGATAGATAGATGGATGGATGGATGAATGGAGGGATGGAGCAGTGTAAAGGAAGTGACACATTTCACACGTCCCTGTTAGATACTCTCACGGCTGGACAGACGGTGCTCAGACCTGGTCTACTCAGATCTGAGAGGCTTCAATCACCCATCAAGAGATGGACATTTCCAGGTGGTAACAGTGAAGCTGCAGAGGTGCCAACAGCTAATGGTACCACACATATTGCTCAACAACTATGCAGTGCCTGTGTTGAAACTCAAAGAACTGGAAGGAAATGGATCCCAACCACCAGAGAGATTGATATTGAATAGAGCAGTGTGAACGGCTTTCAGTTCAAAGTAGTATTCAAGTGTAGGGTCTACTGGGGAAAAAAAAACCCTGCTCATGTAACTGTTTCATGTGTAGGAGCTCTACACATAGGACAAGATTCAAAAACTTGGTTCAAGGTAAAAGCCTGAGGAGTTGCTCAAGCTTTCCTCAGACTTACTAGACCTTTGTTCCACAATAAGCAACACACATTCAGAAATTCTAAAGCTTATAAATGAAAAAAGACCAGATATTTGTGTAAGTAATGAACCTATAGTTTTCACTTCAAAATTTTGAGTGTGGATGCTAAGCTGAGAAAATCATTAATAACTCATTTGTCCACAGTTACAGTTGTGGTACTTTCAGAACAGGAACACAGCTTGTAAATAAGTTTAATGGTGGACTGGCAGTAATGGGGCACATGTTACTCATTTCCAACTGCAGGAAAAGACATTAGACGACCTGTTTGGGTTGTTGGTGTGAACCACTTAATATCTGGCACAACCGTTACACCGACATGAGCTTTATACAGGTCTAGCATTGCTCATTTTTTTCATAAAGAGGTTTCTATAATAACTACAAGGGGACAAATGCAGGGTTACTAACTAATGGTTCAAAACAGTAAATCTATATTACTGCTAACTTATTACAGGTGAGTCAGTTGAGTCTTTTTCCTCACAGAGCCTTTCTAAGAGTGGAGCTTTTCATAAAATAACTTAAGAATGTAACTTACCCTAAATTGATTACAGAAAATAAATAAGTAAATCTGACAATGTTAAACCTGATTGCTGCTGAAGGAGGTATTCCCCAGCTCTCCAGCTCAAGAGCAACTCTGCAGGAACCACTTTTACTGCTGGCAAACACCCAAGACATCCCTATTAAAACCGATTCGTAGTTCTGGTGTAGTGATGTGCATGGACTAAGGCCCATATTATCATTTATGGTGCCTCTGTGATCATGTTGCTACAAAATTCTCATTTTGAGATATTGTGATTTATAGCTGGCGTGTGTTAAATAAGCTACATTTTACCAAAGGTTTAAATTATAGGTTTTGTTCTTGGGAAAAAAATTACTTAATGAAATGAATCTGTGTGTGTGTGTGTGTGTGTGTGTGTGTGTGTGTGTGTGTGTGTGTGTGTGTGTGTGTGTGTGTGTGTGTGTGTGTGTGTGTGTGTCTGTGTGTGTGTGTCTGTGTGTGTGTCGACCCTTTGCCCTGCAGTGCTTACACTAAGTTCTGACCGGGCAGAGAAGAGAGATGTATTCTAGGTTTAGCCTTTGAAGGCCAAGGCATGGCTTTGATGTGCATGGAGGTCTAGAGAGGAGAGTGTATTCATGTTAAAATGAGAGAGGCAGAAACATACAGAATACCTCAAAGACACACACACACACACACAAAATCAGCATGCACTTCAAAGAGAAGTTGAACGAGGCCTTCCTGTATGGCCTTCATAGCTGCAGGCCTTATATTTCTCCCTCTCTGTCTCCTCTAAAACGAGAGCATTTCTTTCCTTTTCATGGTTTCACTGATGTCAACTTGACTCTGCATCAGTCGGAGAGTTTGCGTGTGAGTTTGTGTTTGTGATTTAAAAGGTTTGCGCTGCGAGGCGTCGCTCAGTTTGCGTTGTGCCTGACTGCACTGATCTGAGCTGGAATGCGATGGGTGAACAGAGATACCCCCCTCACCCACTGGATCACCCTCACTGTAAACACAGGGACAATTTGTGTGAGTGTGTGCGTGCGTGCGCGTGTGTGTGTGTCCGTCCTTTTGTGTTTGGGTGGAGCAGACTCAGGGCTACCCTTTGGCTAGGTTAAATCCTAATGCCTCTTATCTTCTCTCCTTGCCTCTCCGGTATCTCCATCTCCCATCTGTGCCCTTCAGCTGCCAAACACAACTTTAATATGGATTTCCTTTCAATACACATTCTTCAATATCAATATCCTCTGATAGAGCATCTTTAACAGCAGTTTTCCTTTACAGGCTGAGAGGAAGACCACGGTATTAGCCCTCCCCAAACATTCTAGGCAATATACCAATACTTACACTTTGTTTAGCATGTATATCAATGTGTTAACATGTCACGGCATTTTTAAAATTTTACGATGAACATATGTTGTCTAAAAAACATAATAATTACTAAGTCAGATTTGTCACACAATGTGGAACGCCGGTAGTTTGGCGGTTTGCCGACCATGAACCACTATGTCGCCGGTTCAAGTCCGACCAGCGACCTGCGTTGCATCTCTCTCACTCATTTTCTCTCGTCTCTCTACTGTCTATAATAAAAGGCCCCAAAAATACTTTAAGCAAAAACAAAAGATTTGTCACATAAGGATTTCTGAAACACCCATACTGACAATGGGCTGGGGATTGTGTCACCTCTGCTAATATGATACCTGAGTGTTTGTAAAAAAAAAAATTTGAGAATGTTTTTCTTCAAAATTTTAGTCATTAACAAAATCATCCAATGCATATTGGATTAACTTTCTCTTAAAACGAAGCAGGTGTAAAAGAACGGTTCCACAGTAAAACATAGTCTAAAATTTGCAAAATTATGAATTACTTTTGGTGTGGGTCTGTTTTTGATTTTCAGTGCTACAGCTGATTTCGGTCTGTACTCGAAGCACACTGAGGTTCCATTCCCCTAATCTGAAGTTTGACTTCCTATTAACATGCAGCCTGATGTGATGGACATCAAATAGAAAACTGGAATTTTCAAGTGATTTTCTCATCATATTTTGTATATAGATAAATATTGGTCTCACACAAAGGTCATGATTTTTATTTAAATATTTTACAGCCCTATTATAGAGTAACATAATAGCAAGCTGTTGCCTTTCTGTTTTTTTAATTTCACAATGTTTCTGGTAAGGCAAGTGCATCACTCCCTTAAATTTGGAAGAATCCAGGGATGCTGCAAAGTATGTACTAACATTTTCGAAGGTTTTCCACAAATTGACACTTTACTATTTAGCTTTTACGAGCAGTATATAAACATCTAATAAATTATTTATAAACTACTACAATGTAGTTGTACGTAAATATAAGTGTTTACTAATGTTTCTGCCAACAACTATAACTCCTCTGTGAGTGAGGCTGGTGTACACACAGATAATTACTGACATTATAGTAAAACACAGGTGTAGTAATATAAAATATGTCTCCACAAGTTATACTTGTTGATGAATAATCTACATAAATAAACACATATAAATGTTCTTACATCGAATACAGCTACATTATAGTGTGTTATTATCCTCTAGTTAGATGTTTAATGCTTATAAATGCTAACTAGGGAGTTAAAGTCAAATTTTACACCAGCAACACGAGTAAAGCATTTGATAAAGGGCTGTTTACTACAACAAGAAAATGCTGTAGAGATGACATTTAATAACAAGACTAAACTAAAATTTTTCATTATTAAGTTATTAAAGGCCTGCTGCAGAATTCAAACTTACACAATATAATACAAAGTAATAAAAGACATTGCGCTGAATCATATCAGGGAATGTTCTGTGAAAACCATCTTAACACAGCAGTGACTTCTAATTTTGCCGATCCTAATGGATGATATCATGACAACCAGAGCCTGACCAACCTCTCAGCATGTGAGGTGTCACCTGTTTTATCTGAGGCATGTGCAGAGAGCATACTGGGGTAGTTACAAATGTCTCCACCGGAGTATTTCATCACACTTTGACACTTTTTCAATTAATCCAAAATTCAAACTGTATTTCTACAAAGGCCTAAAAAGAAGAAATTAATACAAAAACTTTTCGGGGTAAATTTGATTAACCCATGGCTTTATTGTCAATGCAAATGGATTTCACTGCTCTCCCACGTGTTTTGGGTTATTTATTCTCTCAAATGACTTTTTCACGGTGAATTAATTGAAGGGTTACAGTATGTTACTGCAACTTTAGGCCATTTCAACAAAGCTACCAAAATTTTGCACCATATGGAGTTAATAACTGGTTATCAAGCTCTAGGGCAGAGGGAAAAAAAAGACAGCAGGCATGGGTATCATCCAACAAAGTTTGCATGGTGTTTGCATCAGCAGTAAAAAAAACAAAAAACAACAACAAATAAAATTAAAAAAAAAACCTAAAAAAAAACAACCCAGCAGATCAGCAGAGAGAGGGGGAGAGAAAGAGGGAGGGAGGACAGAGAGCTGAATGGCTGATTGTCATGCTGTCAAGTCTGAAAAGGGCAGGGCAGGTATTGTGATGCGAATGTGCTCAGATTGAGAGTGGGGGTAGTGTGTGTGTGTGTGTGTCTGTAATGTAATCTGCAGGGTGTGTCTCTCCATATATCACCACTGATATTACTACTAACATCCACAGGGAAAACTGACCGAGCGTGAATTATGATGCAACACTAAAACAAAAACTCACTCTGCTTGTAAATTATTAGATGTGAACTGACTGGGCAAAGGTCTCACTTATCACTTATCCCAGCATAAGGGAAATGGGATTGGGGGGCATGGCTACAGAATATTGGTCTAAGGCATGAAATGAGTCAGTTCACAGACTTACAGTAATGACAGGAAAATACACATTATGAGGGTTATTTAATAAAGCTGTTAAGAAGTGGATTGTGTACATCGCTCACATGCTACCTTTTATACTGCTGCTGCCTTTACATTCTCTAGTCTGGGTGCCTACATAACTGCTGTATCACAGTTTCTTTACATTTATATTGTAGGTCATTGTATTATTACTGTTCTTTTTTCAATAGTCTTGTATTTTTAATCACAAATTAATTTGTTGCTTATTTTCTCGTTAAACCGATTTTGTCGTTTTGTGTCCCAGAAAAAAAACGGTGCAAAAGGTCCATCCCAACTCCCAATGCCCAAGGTGACGTCTTCAACAGTCCAAAGCCTAAAAATATCAAGTTTAGTATCTTAGAAGACTAAAGTAACCTAAATATTTTCTGGTCTGAGAAAATGAATCGAGATTTTTGAAACATTTTCTTTTAAAAAAAAAAAAAAAAAAGATTCTGTGTTTTTAATTGATTACCTAAATTGACTAACCGATTAATCGACTGATCATTGCAGCTCTAGAAGGGACGATGTGACCCAGAATATAACTAACAAGAATTTTGAATTTGTTTGCTTTTTCTAAGTACTTTTTTCTATGTCTATAAATATCAGATGAGTGTATACCGATATATGTACTTCAAGGTATGTATCTTTTTTGCTCAAATTTCAGTGTATATCTGTTTTAGCGGGTCTCTTGGTTTAACGGGTTGTAGGGTCTAACTAGGACAACAGATGGGTGTGTGTATGCATGTATATATGGGCAGGTGGCTGTGTGGCTTGGTGAGGAGGGAACAAGCGGTTTACGGTTGGCCGTAAAGACTAGGACGCATGTCTATATTGAGAGTCCACGGATAAGAAAAAAATTGTGCAATAAAACTTCACTCAAAAACATAAAAGTTTGCAGAAATAATGCTGTTAACACTAAAGAAATGATAACTGAGATCAGCTTACCTATGTAATAGAGCAAGCATGGCACTGCCACCAAGAGTTCCAACCCCAGGATGCTGAGCAGGATGTAGGTTTGCACAGTGAGTGATAATTTAGCGGCCAGAACAACCAACAGCAAAACATTCCCTGGAAAACAAGCACACATTTTTCCTTTAGCCTTACTGCCACCTTGTGGAGAGAACTTACCTCTACATGAGCAGCAAATGGACAACATGTGGGCAGTTGTACCTGCAGAGTGGACGGTGAGTGGCAGGTGATTCAGCCCTTGCATCTGTCTGTAGAATTGCAGGTATCCTCTCCTTCTGGCTCGACTGTGGTGGTGCTGCACACACTGAGTGAACACCAGCACCAGCACCCACAAACCCACCTTCCCGAATACAATAACACTGTCCCCTGGCACGTTACCCAAAACACTCTTACACACCTCCACCTGGCCAAAGTTCAACACGCACAGCACTGCCACACACACTGACAACACTGCGTACACAACCTGAAAAGAAGAAGAAGAGAGTAGTGGAAGTGAGAAAGATGTATCACACCAGCACATACTATGACTATTACTATACATAGAAAACAGAAAAACTACTGTGAGTAACCTGGTTAAGAGGACAGATTAGATAAATGCCAGTACACGTGCTGCATTAGTCATATTATCCTCTAAAAGAAATTAAATTAAAGTTTTAATATACAATTACTGTAAGGCTGCAACTTACAATTACTTTCATTATCGACGAATCTGAAAAATCATGTTCTTAATTACTCAATTAGTTGTTATGTCTGTAAAATTTAAGAAATTTGTTTTACAAAAATGCCCATTACAGTTTCCCAGAGCCTGAAGTGACATCTTCAAATGTCTTGTTCTGTCCAACCAAAAGTCAAAAACCTCAACACATTCAGCTCCCCATGATATAAAACGGAGCAAATCAGCAAATCCCCACATTAGAGAAGCTGGAGCAAGAACATGTCTGCTATTTCTGCTTGAAAAATTAGTCAGATGAATAATCGATGATCAAAATAGTTGCCAATTAATTTTCTGTTGATCGGTGAGTTGACTAGTCATTTCAGCTCTACATTATTGTGGCAAAAATATCACAATAACAATAGCACCATGATATCAAAATAAAATAATATAATTCTTCTTCTCATTCTTTTAATTTTTATTTCACAAGTAATTCAGTTTCCCCAGCAGGAAAAATTTGAGCTTTTTCTGTGTTAACCCACCTTGTACGAATGTTTACAATGTCAGGTTACTGCTGATATTAGGAAATAATCTCATTACTACAGTGTGTGTGTGTGTGCGTGCATAGCATACATGCAGCAGAGACAGCAGGCAGGCATGGCAATATGTGGGTACAGTCTGAAACTCTCTCCTGATGGCAGAGTGGAGGGCGTCAGCGGAGATCAGAGGTCCATCCACTAGAGAATCTTCCTCTATACTCCGTGTCATATCTACTGAGGTGCCTGCCTGCTGAAATGAACACCATATTATTATAAGGTTAACAGTACGCTGTCTTCAACTGATAGTCACAGTTCTTCCACCATTAATTAATTAGTTGATTTAGCTTCTAAAACCTCTCAGATTATTCTATTTATCTCTTGCAGAAATTATAAATAACGTATTTCTATATATAAATATACACTCCACTTTATTAGGTACAATCCAATACAACGGCTCTGCCATAAAGACTACTTTAATGATGCCTATAATGTTCAGATGTTGCATTATATTGAGGTGTTTCTTATATACATCCCGCCCCCCCCATGTAAGGTTCAATAGAGAGGAGGAAAAAAATTAGAAACACCTTTCAATATGATGTAGTCCAGTACAACACCATCTCCGAATATGACCTAATCGATCAACATATAACTTAATCTACACATTTCATGTCATTACACAGCTGTCATATTGGATTTTATTCGCATTGGACATGTGTACCTAATAAAGTGGCAATTGAGTGCATATTTCAAATATACTTTGTCTACCATGTCACCACCACTGTCTCTACACATTCACTTTATCTGTGCACACTAGTCTAGGGTATCATACTAAATATAACTTTCTAACTTTCCACTTGTTTTAGTTGTGATTTTTGCATATTTTTCTATTTAACTGTATCCTGTTCCTATTTGTTTGGTCTGTTTGTAGTATTGCTGTAATACCAAATTTCCCCTCCAGGGGCACATTAAAGTTTTCTCTGATCTGATATAGTGTTTCATTATCGATTAATCGGCCTATTTCTTTTTCAGTTCATTATTTTGTCAATAAAGTGTAAGAAAATAGTGAGAAAAATGCATGTTCACACAGCCCAAGGAGATGTATTCTCGGCAAAATATCTAGTTTACCATCATGCGTGACTAACGAAAGCTTCAAATTCTCACGTATAAGAAGCTGGAACCGGCAAATGTTTGGCATTTTTGCTTGCGAAATGACCCCAATTATAAAAATGGTTGCCCTTTTCTTGGTCGGTGAACTAATCGATTAATCGACTAAATGTTGCAGCTCTAGCGTGCAGTATTTAATGCAGTCATATCAAAATCTAGTGCTTATGTAAGACCAAACCATATTGTTTCTTCATTTTTCAGTAACGTCTAAAAGGCTCTTTCCTCATATGTTATGTAAACTGATTCAGCTGACAGGCTTTCCTTTCCCTCTTAGTCCATGAATTGACTAGTGTGTGTGTGTGTGTGTGTGTGTGTCTAACCTCTGGCTGAAAGAGAAAAGAACTGTTTGCTGTGTTTTATCTGCCACCGCAACAATCTCAAATTAAATGAATAAATAAATAAATAGATAAATAAACCATAACCAACACACGAAAACAGCCGAGAAGCCACGGGATAACTGACAACAAATGTAGGTTTTAGTACGTGTTAGAGCTGTTCAGGGCCAATGTTCTGCTAATCCGATAATTTGTGAAAGATTACTGTTCTACTAAAACACATTACAGTCAGATTTAGATTTACATTTTGCTGTTTTGTTTTGTTTTTTGGGGGGTTTTCTTTTTTTAGCTGTCAGCTCTATCTAGCTCCCGGGCTAACTACCGCACAAACTAACCGTTGACATTTGCAACCGGTTGACCTTAAATTACTTGTACATACTGCATAAAGCGAGCGTCCCTTTGAGTCCATTTTGTTTGATATTTCCACACGACTGAAGACGATTTAAAAAAAAAAAAGAAAAAAGAACAACAAAAACAATCATTAGCTTACATGCTATCTATAAAAGGGGCGGGCAGGCCAAGATTTGTAAGTTTCCGGTTCCCCTATTTTCTGGTCTCGTTCCCTTTCGGACGTTGGTTCCTAGCACAATGGTTTCGACAGAGCTGCATCACAACAACAACAACAACAACAACAACAACAACAACAACAACAACAACAACAAAAGAAACACCTCCACAATGTCATGCGACCTGGTGCAACAGCCTTACAATAAATACATAATGAGACAGTTAGCGATACTGTCACAGGTGTTTTTTTGACGCATATGTATGTTAATTTGTGGAGGTGTTTTCCCAAAGCTAAAGGCTGAGTTATTTGAGTAATTTTTCACATTTTTGCTTCAAAAATGACTTTTCAATCTTTTTCTGTCAATCACCTAATCGATTCATCCACTTAATCATTTCAGCTGTGTATATGAATGGTGCAGATGTCTGCTTTTATTGTAAAACACACAAACACACACACAGATGCAAATATTATATTTTTGTCAATATGCATTTAAAACACAAAATTTAAAAAGAAAAAAAGCATATTATGTGTTTTACACAGGTTTTTGTGATTGAATAGATAGATACATAATCTCTGATCTCAGGTCTGGTGTCGTGTAGGCAGTGATGGAAAGTGCATTACTTGACTATATCCATTTTATGCTACTTTGTACTTCTACTTCACTTCATTTTAGAGGGGAATGTTGTACTTTATACTCCACTACAATTATCTGACAGCTATAGTTGTGAATTATTTTGCAGATTAATATTTGACATACAACACATGGGATGATCTTGTAAAATATTATGTTATAGAATAAGCTATCCAACACATACAAACATACAGTATATATTTAGTAATTGAATTAGCTACACCAGCTACAACATTACAATGCAGTTTACGCAGCAATGCATCAGTAAAATATCTGGATAATATACTGTAATATACAGTATAATAATATAGCATTAACAAGGCCACTCTGCTGCATGATGAGTACTTTTACTTTTAACACTTCAATGCGATGCAAACATTTTGTAAATAAAACTTCTGTACTATACTATTGTTTTACTAAACAATGATTTTGAATGCATGGGTTTTACTTGTAACAGATTATTTTTACATTGTGGTATTCATACTTTTACTGAAGTATCTGAATAATTCTAACTCCACTGTTTATAGGTTGATCTATGCTCGGACAATTTACTGTAAAGTCACAATGTATTCACCCCTTTAACTACAGACTTTTGGCTCATCTTAATTAAAACTCAAAACTCAAAGAAAAAAAACAGACAGCATCCCATTTAAAATATTTTATTGATAAACATACACTTGCTATAAAAGACAATGAACTAGGCGCTCTATTCCTCTGAGTGATGAAGACGCTGTCAGGTGTCCAGATAGAGGCAACCACACAGAGAGCAGTTCAGCTCAGACTCTGGGGAGGCAACACTTGTGATAGAGGCAGATGAGGAGAGATTTTAGGACATTGTGAACTGATATATTATCAGGGTGTAATTAACAGGGAATCCACAAATAACTGTGTCATTGGTTTAGCTCATGGGAAAGGATGGAAGAGAACAGAAGGTGGTTAGGAGTGGCTGATCCATTTGACTTTCTCTTTTTTTTTTTTTTGCTGGTACGGAACTGTGCTTCAAGTCAAATCACACATTGTATACATACCCACATACCTACCTATGCATTATTTCATACACACATGCACACAAACGCACACAATGTGCCAAGACCCAGAGGTCTTTGTGAGTGAGAAATACTCCTGCACATAAAGTACACTAGCCCTCGCATTCATTACATAAGGCACTGATTGAGATGCAGTCAGTCTATGAGAATAAACAATGGCTAAAACGTCTTAAAGAGAAAATATTTAAAATCAAAGGAACAAATACTATTACTTCATTCAATGCATTCTCATTCCCGTAAAATGAATTAAGAAAGAAAAGCTTGTGTAAGTTAGAAAGATTCCCAAAAATTCTAAAATATTGTTGTGATGTACAACATACAAGAGGAAAGCTAAAGTTCAACTGTTGACAAGATAACAACCTATGTCAAACTCACACTATCCATCTGAGCAATACTCACAATAACTTATATATGTTCTTGTTTCATGCAGAAGTGTAAACACAAAACCCAAAATGAATGACAAAGTATGATGGGTAAGGCATTATAATGGTCAAGCTACTTCAAGTTATCCAACCCAAACCAGTTTACGACACACTCGGAGTGGAGTCACGCGATCAGTGCAGAAGCAGGGGTTAATGAATCAACATTTTGAGACTGCGTTGTGTTAAAGACAGTAGCGTTTAGCTCGTAGCGTAAGATGTTTAGCTTGTTACAGAACAGATCCTTATTTTTGTGTCTTGACGGTGCTACGTATGGATGTCCTTAGGCCTAAACATACTGGTTTTCTTAATTATGTCCATGCTACACATAGTAAAAGGAAGTGTATACATGTGGACAGTTAAGACGCACATACTATACTGTATGTGCATGTGATGTTGTGTCTTTTGTTCCACGTGTTCTGCTCTCAGAAACATCCATAAAGCTGCTTGTGCATTTCAGGAAAGAAAAATGATGATGATTCCAAAGTTCCGAAGAGATTCCGAGAGTGTTCCAGAATGTGATTCAAGGTTCTAGAATCGTTCTCCGCCCAATCGCAGACTACGACGGTGATGGTGGGGTTCCAGTTCTAATGCAGGTCATCATAGTGTGGTGGGCTGTCCTCTGCCTGCGCGCACACACATGACAATGCATTAACCTCTGTACAACTGTCTGCTCTCGTAACCTATTGAACTTACCCGTGTTTCAGCAACAAGGACATGCTCCAACACTTATTTTTGTCTTTTCATGTCCTTTCTACACCAGAAGTGGAAATGTGTGGCATTGTGTAGATCGACACAATGCAATGTGACCACCTCGCGCCTACTTTTTTGTCAAATGTCAGACCAGTTTTATAATATAACGTAGAGCGTGAACGACTGACAGAGCTGGAAGAAAATGACAGACTTTCCCTTAGAGCAGATCAGAGGGGTGACTGGTCAGTGTGTTGGTTGGGTGTTGGCTTTTGTGTATTATTATGTGTTTATGACAATATGAGGTCCTAACAGAAAAAGTTTGTTTGATTGTTTGCATTTAAACATCTGCGACTATAATATTTCTTCACCCACAGAGTCACAGTGATGCCTCATTTTGGTTAATCATACTATTAGACACAGTCTGAGTTCCCATGACATGGGCTTCTTATTGTATAACAAGTTTATCATTTCAAATGATATTATCAATAAAATACATATTACATAAATGGGTGAAAAGATGTTTTGATTCATAAATCGGATTTCAGACCAACAAAGTAAAAATCAGCTGGTTTAGTGATTGTTTATTGGAAATAATATGAATAACTTAATAACCAATAAGCATCCATTTTCACCAAAGTAACAGCTACTGCATCATGCAGCGAGCGATTTGAGCTAGTTAGCTAGCTAATGAATGCCAAATGTAAGTTTGCGCCAAAGATCGTCTTTTTAATCTGTGTGTTCCCAGCACGGAGAAATTTATATAAGGCTGTGCGGACCAATCAGGACAGAGACTTTTTACTTGTATTTACTCCAGCCAGCAACAGAAGCCTGAATTTAAAAGACAAAACCAGAAATGAGACAACTGAAAAAAATGGGCAGGCCGCATAAGGTCAATAATAAGGCTATGCTGTAAATGTCTGAGCTGTCAGTGGTTGTCTGATCTTATTCTTGTAGGAGCCAGTTTGTTAGACCTCTCAAATAAGGACATTGGTGAGTTAATGTTGTCAGTTTGGCTTACTCTATTAACCTTACTTTTTTTTAAGGTTAAGCCCGTTTATATTAATGGGTAAAGTTTAGAGTTAGGTTCAGATTAGAGAAGGGGTTAAGGTTAGGCATGTAACAGTGAGGACTAAGGCTAATATAAATTTCAACAGAAGACTCGTTAGGAAAGTGTGAAAGCAGTAAAAAGTTGCTTTCAGTAATCCAGACAAGGTGGACTGTGTCACACAGGTTTCGTATTTTTCTGAACTCGACTTTCTGCAGCAATTAGCCAAATTTAAGACTTTTAAGGACATTTTAAATACCACATAGAAAGAAAGTTAATACCCGTTTCTCAGTCACACTGGCCAAAGTGTGAATATGAGCACCTGTCCCCTCTTTTATCAGGTATCAGGGTTTCATGTGCATTTGGAAAAGAGATGTGAAGAGTGTGACGCGCATCAGGATCAAGTTCTCAGTTATGGCTAGTGATTTTAGCATTGCTAATGAATATGTAAAAGTCAATTCCACATTTTTTGAAATTAAGAAAACCTCCGCTTTGTAATCCTCCCTCTCTACCAGAGCCAGCCTCTTGCCAGCTTCTTGAATGTGGGGTAAAGAGCTGGTTGATGATTCTCAGGACTAACATAAAATGACTAATATAAGACGAGATATGAGTGTACCATTGTGTGTCAGTCTGTGTGCGTCTTTCTGTGTCTTTATGTGTGTGTGTGCGTGTGTGCGTGTGTGTGTGTTCTCACCCCGAGATGCAATATAGCACTCATGACAGCTGAGCAGCCCATTACGAATCCTTACGTCAGTCCCGGCAGTGGCATCACCCAGCTGCCCATCACATACTCCACACTGAGCAGAGAAATACAGTTAACGACTAACATTAATCATAGGAAGGATTGTTTTAGACAACCTCTTCAAATGGATGAATATGTCATACAAACATAGAAGATGGGCACTATCAAAGATATTTATTTCTGCTATTTACTCCTGCATTATATCCACCATCTTTTTTATGTATGTTCACTACCTTGGAGATAATTGTGATTTAGTACACATGCTTTAGTAAACTCTGTACATCTTCAAAACCTTTACACAGAGGCCAAATGCAGCTCCTGTATGAAGTTAAATAAAGAATAAAGTTTTATAGTTAGTGTGCATGTTTGTACTAGGATAATACAGTACCTTGAAACACTGTATGTGGAAAAACAGTCCCAGTGTATCGATGATCATGGCAGCTCCTTTTCCCAGAGGTTGAGAACAACCAGAACATAGTCTCTTCCCACTAACACACCTACACAGAGACACAGCCGTGTAAAAAATGGGCAATAATCCGGCTACCAGTCCTAATTCACCACATTTAAGCCTCTCAGTCAATCACTCAAACAGTGCCGCCTTCTTTTCTTTTCGACGTGTTATTCTGTATGTGTGCATGTGTCATTACCTGCTGGGTGAGGGAGGCTGTGGTGATGAGGAGGAGGACTGCTGTTTGCCTGTTACAACATCATGTGATCCAGACCTGTGGTCAAAAAACAAGAAACACAATGGAGACCTTGCATGCGTATCCAAAACATCTGTAACATGTTTGTAAAATGTTTCAGTGAATTCAGATGACAACTGTATATACGTAGGAACAGAGAAGAAAGAATAAATTATGTATATTTCAAGTTCACTGTTCAAATGGTTGCCATGTGGACATAATATACATTCATGTAGGGCTTCCAGTCATTTGTTCTCCATTAGAATCTTATAATATGGGTACAAAAACACATGCTTAGGTAATGCATAGCCAATTCATGCCACATGACGACTGAATGCATGAATTGATACATATATATATCATGAATTCCTGTTGCTCACCACTGAGAAGTGACCAAGCCACTGTGATTTTATGTCATTAGTTAAAGGTTAATGGATCATCAGCTAATGAATATTAACTCATGGTTACTTCATACATTAATTTATATGCGAACAAATTAGCTGAAACCCCGTTACATTGAAAGGGGCATTTCAGATCCATTCATTTGATCAGCCAAGTGTTACTAATATGTGAAATGAGAAAAATAACAGAAAGGCAGCAACAACAAAAAAAAACTTCACATACATTCTGTTTCATGCAAACATAAATACGCACAAAGCATCCTGGCATACCTTTTAACACCATGGGACTGGTTTAGCTGTGGGTTGCGGTCTAAAGACGCCGTCTTCCACAGTTCCTGTTTCTTTGGAGGTTCACCATCACATGCAGAATCTACAAAAACAAACCATGAAATAAAACTGTATCACAGACACTCTGAGGAACACATGGTTGTACAGAGCCTGAGCTGTGCACGAACACATGTGGACACCTCCTGCATATCAGTGTGTAATTCTGCGTGAATCTCACCCTGGAAAAAAAGCAGCTTCGATCTATGCTGATCCTCGTTCCCTGCGGAGATTCTTTGGCCGTTTTGCTGCAGGAGAACACTTCTCTTCTCCATCTCGTTGTTATCTGAAGCTGATGAAGTCCTCTCTGTCTGGCCAAACCGCTTGTTCAACATGCCAGTGGGATTGAGGGGTGTTACAGTCTCCTCCAGAATCCGTCTTTCCTGGAAGAAGCGGAGACAAAATAAACACACAAAGAGGAAGATATAGGACACACAAAACCAGGAAACAGTGTGCCTTATTTTAAGTGTGTCAGTCTGTGTTTGTACCTCCTCATTGTGTTTTCGCTCCTCCTCCTCCACCTCTAGCTGTGCTTTTTCCCACTCCTTCTTCAGCTTCTCCTGTTCTCTCTGGTATTGCTCCTGCAGAGGGACACTGTGCATGTTAATTACAGTTATGCACAAAAACACAAATATGACAAACAAATAAACACATCTACCATATACAAACATCCAGAAGAGCCTGTGTCGTCGGTGTTCTGCTAAACATTCACGGAGCCATGCACATACACACAATTCCACAGGTGTACCTGTAGGAGGCGCTCCTGCTCTTGTTGCCACCTTTCCAGGCGTTTACGCTCCTCATTGGGGTCCCAGACCCAGTGATTAACACGTTTAGCCAAGTTCAACATGGGGGTCTCAATCTACCCAGACCCGATCAAAAAGGAAACACACACAAACACACACACACACACACACACACACACACCCCCAAACACACACACACACACACACACACACACACACACACACACACACACATATACGGACCAAAAGGACAGAAAGAGAGGAAAGGTGAGAGGACAAGTCTGACTACAGCGACTTCTGAAGACGAAGGGTCAGGACAGGGTCAAATGTAGGAATGAAGGAGAAACAGAAAGAAAAAAAAGTTGGAACTGCCCTGAGATACTCACAGTCATACTGCTCTCCTCAAGTCCTTCTGTGGAATAAGAAGAGAAAGACAAAATAAAATTTACAACTGCTAAAAGAAATCGTACAGATGTCTGCAGGGAAAATTACCTTACATTTACACAAGTATAAATTATAGTTCTGCAAATAATAAGTGATTGAAAAGAGAAGCCAGCTGGAATAAAGCACTTTTACCTGTGACAGTGGGAGAATATTCTTGCATGCTGTTGGTTGATGTAGCTGACTGAGCCTTTTCTTCCTGTGCTGGTATCCCACTCACTCCTGTGGTTCCATTGACCTGAGAGTTGAATATTCAACTAAATGAATACAACATTTCCTGGAAGCCAGCTAACTTAAAATTGGTCTGCTTGTCCTGTGCCTACTCATATATTTTCTAAATTATTTAATGGACCATGCTGTGGTTTTTGGATGTATTCTACCCAACTTAGTGAACATTACATAATAATGAAATATCTACTCAACATTCTCTCAAAACACAGTATAAGATTTTTGATGTTTTAAAGTGTTTTTCCCTTACCCTCCATTAATGTAAATGCAATAAAATCAGGTTAAAATTAACCTGGAGAGACTCAAAGCGCGCTTTACATAGGCCATCCATCACAGCCAACAACTCAAAAGTGTTTCAGTTCAGGCTCTCTCCACTGCGAATTATAACTTTTACCCGCTTTGAGACGATATAAATTTCCCGGATGTAAATTGAACTTTAACAAAACATTCAGTTGTACTTATTTGGTATTTTAATGTAAGGGGAGATAAAAAATTCTGCTCAGGATTTGTGCAATCGTCACGTGGTATGGTTGAGTTTAGTACTGACTGTACTTGTGTGACTATTTTTTAATTGTGTAATGTATTATGTCTGTGAATTCCCTATTGCATTTGTTATTTTTAGAAGTACCATGCACACAAGGCAAATTTCCCAATAGGGGCATGAAGTATATTTTATTCTCTCGACATTCAATTTGAATTATTGGCTTGTGGTATTGTAAATTCACAAATTCAATTCATTTCCCTTAATAATGTCCAGATTGGTGCACAGGCATGCCTCCAGGGTTTAATTTTCCTCCAACACAGCTAATGAATAGAATGAATCAACAGCTGATTCTCATGTCTCTGGTGTCAAAGATTTCCGTAAACACTTGAATGCTCCAGGAGGGAAGGTTCCACTTTCATCTGTATTTCCATGCAGACAGTAAACACAACAGAATTTTCACTGTGATGAATCATCTCTCTCAAGCTAGACAGAAGTTTCTGCAAGTGGAGTTTATAGTGCAAAGGTCAGAACTGAAACAATAGTCCGCCTTAAAAACATATTCAACAGTCTAAAATCCAATGGTATCCTTTTGAAAATGGTCAGTAGGAACGTAAAGTATGCAAGATTCATAGTAAATGGGTTAAACCACAAGAAACACAGGTATTTAACACGTCACCTGAGGTATTACCTGTCCATTGATTTGGATATCCAGGTGATGAGGCTCCACGAGAGTCTGCGTGAGCTCTGTAACAATAGTTGTTGTGATGATACGGTTTCGGCCTCCAACCAAAGAGCTGATGGCAGAGCCTGTAGAGGTGGTTGACTTCTCTGTCTCCGGAGGTGGCAGCTGCTCTGCTGTCTCCCGACTTTTCACAGTCTCCTCAGGGGGAACATCTTTCTCTGTCTGGTTGGAGGCATCGTCTTTAATCTCCTGTAGCGAGTGCTGAGGGGAGGCAGGTCGGGTGGACACAGATAAATCCTCCGTTGCCTCGCCATTCACGCGGACCAACCCGTCCATCTGAGTGGGACACACACAAAAGATCGGGATGGTGAGGATAGTTTGATCGTGGAAAGTTCACTGCTCGATTTTCTTACTTAGTGAGAGTCACACAAACTCATGGATTCCATTTTTAGGTGTATGTGAGCAGTTTGAAGATATGGTAAACTTGCTTAGCTCAGTGGGTGTTTTGGGATCAGGCAGCTCCTGTTGAAACACATCTTCTCCAAACCCCTTAGATTCATTATTTTACTTTTTTGCCTATTGTTAAAGTTTTCTCAACAAACGTCTTTAAAAAAAAAAAAAAATCACAAACTATTATGGAAATTACATTGCAAAGCAATGCTAATTACAGAATATATGTAAATAAAATTAAATAAAACCATGAATAAATGAGCGAGCGTGTTCTGCGACCTGAGCAGCAACCAGAAGATCTATGCAAGTATATAAGTATACATATTTGTATTCATCCAATATGTAAAAAGGTTGCGGATCAGAGGACTGACCTTAAATTATTTCCCATCCATAGAGAAATGATTATCATAAATATCCGAATCACAACATGTTGTTCAGAAAGGTGAGCACTCCTCCTTGGAGAAGCTCAAAGAAGCATTTCTGCTTTTTGAGAAGCTGATACTTGTTGCTACTGACAGAGCTAAACAGACTTATTATTCAACGCACCTTCAAACTGCATGCACAGAAATAAAGACTGCATCCATGTCACTGGGTAAGAAGTCAAAATGGCAAAACTTCCTAAAAGCTACAAACAACTCCTTTAATCTAAGCGTGAGGGCAGGCACTTGGGTGAAATGCTAAAGTCTCAGTGATGAAGTATCAGATGATGCTTACTGGTATGACTGACTGATATCACGCTCTCACCTTGACAGGTTTATGTCCAGACGGCATGTTTCCGGGCTGGCAGTAGGGTTTGGCTGCCAGGAGGGGGACAGGTCTGGAGGGCACAGATGGTGGGGAGGGGAGTGTGTGTACCGGCTGTGTGGTGTGAGGCTGCACTTGTGCGATCTGAGGCGGTGTGTGCTCGGTCTGAGGCTGTTCATCTCCTGTAGTCGGATGTTTCTGCTGTATGGTTGGAGACTCTGTCGGTTTGGATTGAGGTTCATTAAGTTCTAATGACTGAGGTGGTATATTTTGTAAGTTTATGTCTGTGGCGAGGGGACTGTTAGGTGTTGGGGAGCTGGTGGAGACAGAAACTGATGTCTCGTGTTGAACAGTTGCTTCTGACTCCATTTCTTCAGGTTTTGTGTGCCTTGGTTCTGTTACGACAGCTGGTTCTGGTTTTCGCAGAGGTTCTGATGTTTCAGAGTCATTATTAGGTGATGAGGGCTTGTGCTCTTTGTCCACCTGACTTAGGTGCACTTTGGGTTTCGAGGTGGATCTGGGCAGTTTTAGGCTGTCCAATGTTGCGTCGCTGATGGTGAAGCGGAGAGCGTAACGCTGCAAAACCATGGCTGCCTCTTCTGGAGTCGCTGCATTCCTGTAGGCCTCACACAACTCTGCCTCTCTGCGCTCCCTAGAAAGGAGGAGTAAGCAGAGAGACACAAAAAATTTGGTGTCTAGGCAGTGTTTTTGATATTGTATGTTAATTTATTCAAGGATCGAGGTTTAAACTTGGCTAATTTAATGAGTTTATCTCATGTTAAGGGCCATTTGCAACACTAAAAAGTGCCTCAATATCATACTTACTTCTCCTCCAGGATCTCTTTGTAGGTCTTAATGCTTTTCCTCTTGCTGCCATCAACTCCCTCCTCCTTCATCCTCTTCTCCATCCTCTTCCTCTCTTCCTCTTTCTTGATCAGCTCCTGTGACGCACTGCGACGGCGATTCTTCCAGCGAGCCAAGTCCTGTCACGGGTTCACAGAGTCAAATAACGGTAGAGTTAATCCAGGATATTGCTTTTATTTGAATATGCTTGAGAACATAATATTTTCCCCTCTATTATTTCAAAGAAAACAGCTGTTCTTACTCTATCTTAATGTCATAAGTTTCTTACATCTTGCCAGTGGTCCTCCTCTTCCCGAAGGCTGTTGTACTGCTCTTGCATGCGCTCATATCGTGATTGGCTCAGTGGGGGTAAATGTCCCATCTCTTCCTCATTAAGCATGTCACTCATACTAACACTCCTAGACGGGACAGAGACAGGATAATCTTGTATAGATTACTTAATCACTTGAGCCAACATGCTCACTCTGTCAAACTTGGCTATGGAAAACAACAAATATTTAAATTTGTTTCAGACATTGTTTACTTTGGTGAACATCGGTGTCTATTTCAAACACAAAATTTCGCAAAATATATGCACTGCAACCTAAAAAAAACAGCACACATTCAAAGATCAAAACCAGCAGGGAGGGAAAAAAAAAAAGAAAAGAAAAAAAATCTGCCCGCTTGTCAAAATAAATGAATGACACAGTCAAAGATTGTCTGCTGGTAATTTCAACCTTTCTTCTACAAGCTATGACTACACAACAAGACATACACAACCAATAACAGTCCACTAATCATAAAAATTGCATTATCATTCTTAATGTTCTTTTCTGTATATTGTGGATTTATATTAGTTGCATATGTGTTGACCCACACCTCCGCACAGTAAAAAAAAAAGTTTTACTTGTCGATAAACTAATCACAAGGCAATTAAACAAGCAGCTGAGCAAATTAATAAACTATAATTGTCAAGCCAAACGCAGTCATTCAACTGAACAATAATGTGTTAGTTGAGCAGTTTGTATTAGCGTATGCAGCTTTAACTAATTTAGACAAACAAGCAAAAAAACAAAACTACATAACAGAATTCAGTGGTGGAAAGCTACTACGTGCATTCACTGTAGCGCACCAACAGTAAATGTAAAACGTTTAGGTACTTGTGTATTTCCATTTTATACTACTTTTTTCTTCTACTTTCTTCTCCACTACATTTATTTGATAACTTCCGTTACTTTGTAGATTCAGGTTAATAAAACCAAATACAATTAAAAAAATAAACTATGATGTATCAAGTTCAGACTTTATTGATCCTCTGGGGAAATTCACAAACTTCCTAGCAGTATATAAAGTAATTAAAATCAGTTCCACCTTTACCAGATGCAACATTAAAGTGATGAACACATTATTGCATCAATAATTACAACCCTGAAATGGTCTATTTTTCATGATGAGTAATGGTCCTTTTTGGTACTAAGTATAATTTGATGCTAATACTACTGTATTTTTTCTTAAGTCAAATTTTGAATGTACGTCTTCTACTTGTAACACAGTATTTCTACATTGTGGTATTGCTACTTTTAATTAGGTAAAGATCTGAGCACTTCTTCCACCACTGACAGAATTAAATTAAAAATACAACTTAAAAGAAAAATATGACCATAAAATCTGAATGTTAGTGATAAGTAATAACTACAGTGTTACTGTTTTGTATATTCGTATTATCTTGCAATCTAACATGCACAGCGTGTACATGTTGCTACCATGCAGAAGCTCTACCAGGTTCACGCTTTAAGACTTACTCTGTGTCCTCAGACATAAAAGAAACTCGCTGGCTCATCCTAAAACAATAAAAGAATAAAATGAATGAGAGGAAAGAACAGGTGAGGGAAAGGGGAGCATGGTGTCATGTAGGACTGCTATAGTCACATCTCAAAGGAAGACTTCAATTAAACATTTGCCAGCAGTGCAGAAATAACACTAGTTGGTAGTAATAGTTTAACTCTCGTTCACTTCTATTCACAGATCTAGTAAATATGTGAAATAAAAACAGACCGGTCTGATGGTAACAAATCTGAAAATGGAAGTGAAGACATATGCAAAAAGCTTCAACGGGCATCTCACATCATGGGAGGTAGATCATCGTCCTCCAGCCAGAATGGTTTCTTCCCTGGTTGCTCATTCACATCCCTTTTTGTCTCTTCCTCTCTTTCCTCAACTTTCTCCTCCACAATCTGCTCTTCCAACTCTGCCTCCACTTTACAGACCTGGGCAGCAGCAGGACTGGGTGGAGGGGTTAGTGATGGAGAAGGGAGGGGTTCAAGCACATCTGTGACAGAGGTGTTAGGGGCTGTCATGTCTCCCTCTTTCTTTCCGTCCTCCTCCTCCTGCCTTTCCCTCAGCACTGCACACTTTGGGCTGGTTGGGAGTGCGGGGGGCGGGGCCTGAGGTTCTGCTGCTACGGTAACGATGCTGCTAAAATCCAGTGACAAGGCCGAAATTACCAAAAAAAAAAACAACACATCTTATCGGGTAAATCAAGATGGCATCACAGACAACAGAAGCCAGTAGCTGATTGAAACCTGCTGTCAGATAACTGAGTGAGGAGTGGCCGGAAAAGGCTTCAGTCATTTCACCCAAATTACAAAAAAAGGTTTCTCGCTCACATCTAAGATTTCTGCCTCCACCACAATAAAGGTTGTTTATGGTGCTCATACCATTGAAAAATAAACCACTGAACTCACTGTAATCAATTTGCGTTGGAATTGCTTTTTATTGAAGAAATGGTCCCTATGAAAACAGCAAGTTGCATGGACTGTTTTCTGCTGAGTGATACATTGATTAATTGACCGATTGACCTGCTATCTACGTGATTCCCGGTCTCTCGCAAACTTTAAAAGATTTGTATCTCAAAATCTGGGAAAATAAAACTAAAACTATCTGTGTGGCTAGATAACGTTAGATGTGAGCTAAAAAAAATACGTTTTTTCAGGTAATTTTACAGGTCCATAATTTCCTAGGAGGTTTCCTGGAAAGTACTATTTGGTAATAATAATAGGAAGAAAAGAGACAGTGTTCAATTGTTACACTGTTACACTTTTGTTCAGTACACAGCAGGTCAGCTGAACATGCACAATGTGAAATATGTCTTCAGGCAAGTTAACATATGTGGAGAATAAAGAGTCCAGTAATGAATGAATAATAAGCAGAGCAGTTCTATCAAATAAATGTTTACTGTCTCTGTAAATTGAATCAAATGATGTGGTTCTTTCCACAAAAATTATGAGGCAATTATGACGTAATTACAGACCTGTTTAAGGGTTGTTTTTTTCTGTAATTTGTGTGAACCAACCCTTTAAGAGTTTCAAACACTACTGCAGCGACAGTTTTCGTCCCTATGTGATTCAGCAGTGATTTACACTTGCAATACAAAGATAACAGACGATTTTTCCACACTCAGCGGAAACTGAAAAATCAAAGTGATGCCAAACAAAGCCAACATTAGACCTCACCAACAAAAGAAAAAGCCAGATGAGTCCAAACCAAGCACAAACCGAGCCAAGCCATGTGAAAAACAGAGCTGCAAGAATTCGACCACAACAACAAATCAAATCCACCAGTCCTTTGATATACAGATAACACAAATGAAACCACGTCAGACATGCAGCTGCAGGCACTCAAACATGCTGGAACCATACAACACCACCAAGTCAGGATCAACTCTAAATCATCCACAGGGCTTATTAATGTTAAGTACTGCATGCCATAAAACTTGCAAACATGATTAAACCTTAGTCTTTGCCAGGGAATTATGCTTTGTTAGCTGCAGTAGTTGACAAACACCCCAATCTCTTCATCATTCCGACACAGTAAATACCTTTCACTTGCCATCTTCTCTGCTAGCTTAGGTCTGCTCTGCAGTTTCTTCATTATAGACACTGGGCTGATGTTATATTTGACTGATCCAGGTATAGGCAGGAACTGGTTAAAGGACTGATTTGTTCTGGCTGCAACCGGTTTTTGGAAAGATCCAGTCCTCCGTGCCATCATATCATCCTTCTCCAGGTCAGGCACAGGCTCATTTTCATCATACCCATCCTCATCATCCTCATATTCACGTTCACTGTGAGACGTTGATTGGATCGTCATCATGTCAGGGTGCGGTTGAGGTGCGGTTTCCACGTGAACTCTGGGTTGCTGCGGCTCCACCCTATTAGAGAAACTCCTATAATTGTAATAACTTAACATCAAGTTGGAGAATCTCTTTGAGGATTCAAATCACACCAAGCTTGTTAGTGCCCTCCACACACTGTTAGACCAAGTCCAGCACAAATCTCAGCCCACCTGGCGTTCAGTTTCTTGCTTCTGTCTGTCTGCACTTCCTTTTTGTTCCGCGGAGCAGCATCAGCAGTGTCCTCCCCTTGTGTGCAGCGTTTGGAGCTGGGCAGGGGCAGGAAACGGTTGTAAGTCACTGTAGCGGTGCTTTGTTTATGAAAAACTCCTGTCCTCCTTGCCATCATATCGTCTTTCTGAAGATCTGGGATCCTCTCTGGTTCCTCCTCATCCTCCTCCTCTGTTCTCCTTTCATACTGAGCCAAACGAGCATCCAGCTCGGCAGGAGTCAGAGCAACCTCGGGGGTCCAGGTTGGGAGGTCAGCAGAAGTAGGGGTAGTTTGACTGAGGTCAGCTCCGCCAACCTGGCTGTGAGAGCAATGCATAAAGCTCTAACTGCAGCAACAAAGATGGATAATTTATACCCAAACTTGCTACTATAGCCTTAAAATCCACGCATGTACATGCAGAAAAGCAGGCCAGGTGCGTTCACTTTGAGTTCAGAGTCCAGATTGTATTTTCAGTGAGATCAGAAAAACAAAAAATTCCGTTTAAAGAGAGAATCTCTTTAGAGATGTTAGAAAAGAGAACATGCAAAAGCATTGCAAATCTACTAAAAAACAAAAAACAGAAAAATCTACGATAAGATTTTGAGCCACATCAGACACTTTGACCATCAGAGTCTTGTAACAACCTCCATCTATAAAGTGGAGCGCTTTTGCTCTGACCAGTAATTCACTTAAAAAATATCAAAAACATACATTAGAGGGGTTGAAGGAGTCACTGGTTTATTTCACACATCCACAAGCAATATGTGTAGTGAAATGCAATGTGGCATGCTGTGCTAGAAGACTGGTGTGAAAAAAGCAATAGAAAAAAATAAATGTAAAGGATAAAAATTCAAGATTTAAAAAATGTAAATATATGTAGAAATTTAAAATGCGCATATGCCACAATTTTAAGGCAAAGTTTGTACACGCTCAAGTGCAAATCTAAGAAGTAAACAGAATGTGTATTGTTTTACCAGAAAAACATTTAGTAAATACACTACAGAGATGCACGATTTTTGCATTTACTTATCAGAGCTAGACTCATAAATTGACTGACCAACCACTGACTGACTGGCCAATATTAGCTTATCACATATATATTAGTATCAGCATATTTGTTGGTCGATAAGTAACAAGAAATTGCAGTACAGAAATGCCACAGAGATGTCTGAGGTAGTTTCTACAGTGTCTCTATAACAATATTTGTCAACCAGAGAGCACTGACAAGCTTCTTTTTCAAAAAAACAAAAACAAAAAAACTAATTCCAGAGATCCTGATATACTGTCATTTGATTTTTTTTTAAACTCTTAAACATCAATATATTTGCCTAAAAAAATCCAGTATCGGCCTATATAGCTAATCACAGCAAGGTACACAAGCATGTCTCTGTGTCTGTGTGTGCCTTTGTTTCTCATTAAAACTACAAGCAAATCAGCACAACGCTGAGCGGTGGATCCAAACTAACTAATTTACTAATCCAAACAGACTTGAAATGTATGATATTTCCCAAAATGTCACTGGCAAGCAATTAAATTAAACCAATTAATAAGTAATGCAACAAAAAAATTAGCTATTTATTCCTCAAAGCAGTCCATAATAATGCAAGTGACTTTGAGATTTGAGCCACTGTAGCCTAAGTTGTCTTGTATTTGGCCTTGTCCATACCTGCGTTCCCGCTCTGAAAGCTGGGAGCCCAGGCCAATGGTAGGCATGGCTACAGTTGCCTTGGAAAGGAGTCGTCTTAGCAACTCCGTCTCCTCCCCTTCATTTGATGTGACTGTGTCTATTGGCTGCTCGATCTCAGTCACGCCCCCAAAGGTCACAACTTTGCTGTGACCTCGTCCAGCCTTTGCTGATCCGCTGAGAGGACTTCCATAATTTTTCTCCAGACAAGCCTGACACACAGGTGCCGGGCTAGCCTCACTGTAGATGTAACAACCTCACAAATGTAGCCACACACAAATACACCCACGCACACACAACAACAGCCAGCAAAAGAGCAGGGGGAGAAGAAGAAGAGTGGAAAGGAAATCATGAGCATCTGGAGACAAAGGATCAGACTGTGAAGACAAAGGAAGGATGAGGTGGAAATGATGAATCAGACAGGAAGTGTGGACGGATAGAAGAGGACAAAAACATGGGGATGTGTACTTAAATCAATTCAACACACATGTACATTCGCATATACAGTACATGCCAAGCTTTTTTTCTGCTCTAGGTAGCCACATTTTCCCGCTCACTGCTGCTCCTCTGAGAACACAAAAAAATCTTTATCCTATCTAATGACATCAGCACAGAGAGAGAAAAACAAAGCCGAAGCAGTGCTCACAGCCAACATTCGCCTCTCTCCTCTTTTGGTCCAACACACAAGAGTCTCATACACACTGGCCAGTTCCCTACTCTGCTCAATGCCTGTCAAAGAAGACTGAAGAGGACTGAAGTGCACAATAATGAGGCAAATAAAAAGGCAGATTAGAACATGGGGAAGAACAGAGACAAGGAGAGAAGGGAAACTAAGTCTAGGCAGATATAAAGCTGCTTACAACAGGATACAAGAGACTTAAGAAAGATGAAAGTGTAGTAGATGGAAAATATCTATGGATGGAAATATCTACTACTTTTTGGAGTTTTTTTTTTTTTAAATTCAAAGTCTCACATTTGGGAAGCTGTAACAGATGAATGTTTGGCATTTTTGCTTTATAAATAACTCAAAGTCACTGTTTTGCAATTGAGATATACGCCAATTTGCTCCCTTGGTGACAGTTAGATGAGAGGATCGATACCATTGTCATGTCTCTACAGAAAAAATGAAGTTACAGCAAGCAGATGGTTAGCTTAGCTTAGCAGAAAGACTGCAACTAGGGGAGACAGCTTTTTAGACTCTGTCCATGGGGGACAAAATCTGCTGACCAGCACCTCTAAGCCCAAAAATTAAAACTTTAACTAATTAATAATTAAATCTTGTTTCCTTAATCCCAAATTTATAAACAAAAATTTGCTGTTTTACAGGGTAAAACGTGCCAGACTATTTCGTGACTAGGCCCAGAAACGTCCTTTGTTTTTACATTAATTATTTCAGATATATTTAGCATTTCAGCTATATTCATTTGTGATTTCGGAAAATTCAGATTAATCAAATTATTTGAGTATTCACCTGTTTCCTTATAACTCCCTAACAGCATCCCCCTTTTTGTTCTCCAGCTTGAAAATAAAATATTTAGAATTCTTGAACCCTTTTGACTACAGTCATGATCCCTTCCTGAAATGTGACTCTTCTGAGTTTAACTGTCAAATTGTCAGAATTAGTCTTAAACCGGAATTATACTTCTCCGGGCTGCACATAGGCGAGTATGCACAGGGGTACTTCCGATACGTTTACATGCAGGTTTCTTTTATACTTGGACGTAGTAGCTTTACGTTTGTTTTCATTTCCATTTGGTACCTGTGTCCTGTCAGGATTTGAATCAACCAATCAGTTTGCTTGATTCGCTGGTCCGCACGACGTGTTGTCAAGATTTGGGATGTGTGGACGCCGGCTCCTCAATGAGTTACAACGACTTACGGTTACCCATAATGCCTTTGTCTGCATAGGTCAGAGAAGCGTAATTCAACCATAAGTGAACAGTAAAACATATCTTTTTAAAAATATTTCACTGTTCTTTCCTACACCTGTTTTTTTCTTTTACTGTTCTATCTTGAACCACTAAGAAAAACAGGAAATGTTGCAAAGATGTTTGAATTTTAAAATGGTTGACAGAGATAGTCACTAGACTTTCAGCTTTCAAACAATGTGTATTTCGTGCGGTTTAGTGAGGATTCAGTCGGATGCCATCCAAATTAAGGTATTAAACCCCTCGCTCATATTCAAGCTGCTCTTTGTTAAAGTTTCAGAAATATTTAGTTTGCTTGATTACATATCTGCAGAATTATGGCACTCTTCTGCCTGCAATGATCTGCCCAAGACTGGAACAGCAACTCGAAGCCAATGCACACACACACACACACACACATACTGTACATTCTCTCATCAGCTTTGATACACACAGTCATTCAGCAGTAACACACTTGACATACAGCAGCATTTAATTGCTTTGTACTGCACATTGTGCTGAAACAGAGAGTGTGTGTTGGGCACCTGGGTTCAGTCATCTTGAGTTTCTCCCACTTCTTCATATCTGCCTGGCTCATGGAGGCAGAAACAAAGCTCATTGGTCCTTCCCTGTGAGGGAGGGGCCTACTCTGAGCCCGCCTACGAGCCAGGTCATCCTTCTGCTTGTTAGGCATCGCCATAACCCTTCCCTCTTCTCCCTCTTCCTCCTCATCCTCCTCTTCCTTGTGGCGAGGGGTAGAGTTTAGGAAGGGGTTGTGTCTGCGTGTAATGATGTCAGGGAATGCTTCCTTCTCACTGTCCAATCACAAGGCCAGTAGAGTGGCATCATACAGCACGTGTTACACATTAAAGTGGAGCCCACACATCAAACCACAAGTGACCACAACACCCAAAGAAAGAAAGAGCAGGAAAACGGGAAAGAATATTTAGAATCGAGTTAGAGGAAATGGAAGAAAAAGGGGTAAATTCAGACACGCAAACACACACAGCTAACCTGATCTGCTTCTCCTGTAGTGCTTGCTGTGAGGCCCGTCTAATGCCCTCCCAGCGCTTTCGGTCTGTGTTGCTACATACAGGTGGTGGGACAAACTGGTGCACCTTAGGAGCAACGGGGCCACGATGAGCTCGTCTGGATGCCAGATCGTCTCTACGGACATCTGGAACTTTCCGCACCTCTGCTTCCTCCTCCCCATCAGAGGAGGAATCCCAGACAGATTTCTGAGAGTTCAAAAAGTCGTTATCACGACGAAGGATGATGTTCGGGGGCGGTGACCTCACTTCCTGTTCCTCAATTGTGGGAGGGCTGGAGTTGGAGACGGGGGGGACGTAGCATGGTCATTTCAGAGATGATTAAAAATCCATCCTGCCACATTGTGAGCAAAGGTAGTGACATGCAACATTCGGACTCAGTGTGTTCCCACAAATACAGTTAGCAGCTGCTGTTGATTAGTTCAGGTTTGCAGTCAAATATAAAAAAAGGTGCTTCATAGAATAAGGATTTTTGACACGTCAACCCAAAAGCAGTCGCTCAATCAGGTAGCAAATCCCATCCGCTGAAACCTTTATTCCATTTTAAGCAAGTGACATGGTTTAAATCAACCTCTCCCATGCATCTCTCTTCCATAAAACCAATAATAAGCAAGCAGTTAGTTATCAGTCACTCCACAAACCAGTATGCTATCACACAAAACTCATCATAAAGTAGATAGACTGCTGAAACCAGATAGACACAGCACTGGTGTCAGAGCAAACCACAGGCAAAATTACCATCACAACTTTTCGTTAGTGACCCTGACCAAAATTTTTGAACCACAGCAACAGCAGCGGGTCCTCTCTGACCTGCTGTAGCGAACAGCAGCAGGCAGAACCTTAATTCCTGCCTTCTCCAACTTCTGCAGCCTCCTCTGCTCCAACACCTCCTGGGCCACCTTCTCCTCTTCCTGTTTTAGTTTTCCCCCATTGTTCTCTAGGGCCCAAGTGACGGTCTTGGGAATTTTTTGGTGCAGTCCAGTTCTTTTGCCCTGCTCTGAAGTGGCTTGAGGACGACTGGGGAACAGTGTGTATTGGCAAGGGAAAATTAGGGATGATGAAAGTTTGTGTGTCTTTAGATCCGTGTGTGATTTACATCTATCTGCTCAGTTTTTTTGCATTTTCTTTTGCAACTCTTAATACCATACATTTCATTTGCATCAGAATTATCTATTTTATTAATGCGTTGGCTGTTACCTCCGCTGCTCTCCCTCCTCTGCATGTGGTTTTCGTCGCGTAGTGGGGATGTAGGAGCTGGCATTGGTTCGATTAGGAAGAAACTGGTTGAAGGGGATGGAGCTTCTTGATTCACTGCTGGCAGTCCGCCTGGCCAACATGTCATCCTTTCGCACATCTGGCTTCCTGCTGGAGGCATCGGCCTCGGAGTCGCTGCCTCGCCCTAGGCAACAAAGAGAGATGAAGCATAAAAGAGAAAGGAGAGAGTAAGGTTAGAAAGTATGTCAGGACTTTAGGGAACTACTATTAATTGGTCCTTGCATAATAACCTCTGCAAACACTATACAGTTGTCAAGATATATGGCTCCATGTTTTTGTCACCAAAAGTTCATAATTTCTTCTATGCCATTACCAGCTTACTCTATGTTTGTAAAAGCAAATACTGTTATGATGTTGCCTTAAATGAGGCATACATGCTTTTTTAAATTCTAGACACTTTTAGGCATTTTAGCCATTTATTGTAACATCACACAACACCAGTGTAACACCGGTCAACACCAGCAGTATTGCCCCTTTTTTTAGAGATGTCTAATATGCAAACAAAATCTGAGGGTCTTATGCGAATCCCTTTGGAAACTAAAGGACATGTTTGCATTATTACAACCACGGTCTTATTTTCCGTGCTTGTTTGCATCCTGTGTGTTCATCTGACCTGGTGAGTGTGGTCAGAAAGACACATCGATCACTTCTATTCTTGCCAACCCTTTGACCACCTGTTTATGCATAAATCTACGAAGTATTATCCAAAAAGACATACAGACAGAGTAGTAAAAACTATACCCCCTGCCCATCTTTCTTGCTGGGTTATAAATATTACTTTGTAGGGCAGCACACTATCTCTGTCTATTCCCAGCTCTGGAATAGTGTTTTTCTTGTCACCCTGCTGCACGTGTTATACTGTCAACATAAAAGACAGGATGCCTGTGTTTTATGTTCACACACACACACACACACACACACACACACACACACACACACACACACACACACACACACACACACACACACACACAGACTGACATATGACAGGCAGGATGTTGACCTCAGTCTGTGTTTCCCAGGTCCAAATCTCTAGTGATTGCTACTTAGACCAACAGCTGCTGCATCTGGGGCACACACACACACACACACACATGCACATGCAGGCTGAGATGTTCAGCTGTTGTCCACAGCCGGTTTGACTGCCCATAACATACCAGTGTTATGGCCAGTCACACATGTCAAAGAACAGCAGTTAGACTATTTATGGATGATGGGCTTTGTATTGCTACTTTAAATGAATAATACAACATTTTGGAAGCTACGCTTCTTTGCTGTCTTTTTGGGAATTATATGAAAAGATCGATACCACTCTCATGTTTGTGCATTAAAAATAAAGAGAGGGAAAAGGGAAAAAAGCTGGCCAGGCTCTCTTATAAACCCAAAAATGTTTACTTTTCCTACTTGAGAGACATTTATCAGAACCAACCGTCAATGTTTCCTCGATTCACCACATCAGGAGAAGGACTGTGCTGTGAGCGGGAGCCAAAAGAGTCCAGACTATCCAAAAAAAAAAAAAAAAAAACAGACAAGAAAACATATAACAGTTTCACATTGCAGCTCGATTCAAACATGGGACATTTATTTGAATGCAATGTAGTCTTTATGTCGCCACTTGTGCTGAACTTCTCATGATTGATCTGAAAAACCCCTAGTGTGTGCGTTCACATATTTGGGTTATGTGTGTGTGTTGACAGATGTCTCTCACCTGTCAAGGGAGTTATCGCGAGTGTGTCGTGGTGGAGAAAGAGACTCACTCCTCTCAGAGTCCCAGCAGTCGTAGCCGCTGTCTCTAACACTGCGCTTCTGTGGACTGTCGCCTACTTCCTCACTCTCCTACCAAAACACACATGAGCACAAAAAGAGGCACTTAGCTGGCTTTATATCCCACCATGATCTCCACAACAAAGGAAAATATATGCTAACAGTACTATTATTTTGTAAGTTAAAAAAAAAAAAAAAAAATCTGTTTTATCCTATTAATATGCAAATTTATCTACTCAGTAGGGAGTACCTGTGGTGTAAGTATGAAGTTTCTACTATGTTATGTATCATTCTTGAGTTATCTGGTTCACATGAATGATTCAGTACTGTAACAGTCACTGAATCCAGCATGGCGATATAATGTCCCGCATACCATTTACCACATCAGTAAAATATATGAACAACTGCATAAAGTAGCAAATATGCATAAAGAAACTAACTTTAGACGACAGAAGTGAAAAGAGAAATTGATTGGAGAGAAGACACATAAGAGGTGAAGGAAGAGAAACTTACAGACAAATGAAAGAAAAATGAAAACAAGAAAATACAGGTTTGCTCATTGTATCTTGTAAAAGAAATTTAAACTGCAAAGATCAACTAATTTGCATCGACCCTAATTGATCCAAAAGATCAAATTTACAGAGACAAGCTTCTTTCTTAACTCATATGCCCCCAAAATAGGAGTAGCTGTGGTGTAAGAAAAACAAGGAGGTGTTTTCTCCTTTCTCCTGCACCCCAACAAAGACAGGAAACTAACAAATCCATCCCCCGCACCACCTTTCATGCTCTTATCAGTCTGTCTGTCTCCCTCCTCCTCCTCCCTTCTCTGACCTCATCACTGTCTTCACTCACCATCTTCATTTGAGCAAGAAGCCCTTCAAACTCTTTGAGGTTGAGAGTAGGACCGCTGTAGGAGGCGCAGCCACTGGCAGCCTTCCCCAGCCAGAACACTGTGTTCAGCACCTGGGAGACATGGATACGGGGGGTTGGTGTATTTCATAAATGCTAATCACACTAGCATTGAAGTTAATGCATGTAGTAATAGTAATGACTGTAGTAATTACAACTCACATTTTTTAGTTTGCGGTTGCAGTCGGAGTCCCTGATGAGAGAAAAGTGTGTTACTGTCGTTTGTACTAAATTAAAATGGACATGTACAGGAAGTGAAGCCACCAACACGCCTATTTACTTGAGGTTAGCTCGTATAGAAGTGTCCTGCAAGTCCCCAGGGTCAAACAGCTGGGAGCCCTTCAGGCCCAACTCCTCACAGCCCCGCAGGAAGACTGACAGGTTGTCCTAAAGGAAACAGCAGGGGACCACAGACAGTCGAGAGTTTATCACTTTGATGAACAGGGTGGTTTAGAGGGCTGAATGTCACACTGGAGAGTGTCCTCTTACCAGCCCAGCAATGGGGGTGGGCAGTCTGTTGATCTTCTTGACCAGCCCTGGTTTGATTGCACTCAGCAGCCTGTATGGAGAAGGGGGAGAAGCAGAGATTTATTGAGTCTTGGGGGAGTTTATGTATGTTGTTGCTACTTCAGACATCAAAACCTGAAGTGGAGCAATGTCACAGGCTTACTCGCATAACAGGATGCCGTTCTCCAGTGCTCTGCGGAAGTCCTTGTCTCCAAAGCTCTTCCCTGTTACTGCCTTTGGAAGGGGGACAGGAAGAGACAGATGTAAAGGAGGTGGACTGGAACCCGGACTGCAGCTTGCTTATTTTTTGTTTGTTCGTCGTCCGTTAAGTCTATAAAATATCAGATAATATTGAAAAATGTCCAAGGTGATGTCTTCAAATTGCTCATTTTATCAAACCGACAGTCCAATAGTCCAGAACAAAGAGATATTCAGTTTAGAATAAAACAGGGAAAAGCAGCAAATCCTCACATTTGAGAAGGTGGAACCAGCAAATGTTTGATATTTCCCTTTGATAAATGACAATTAATTGATGATCGTAATCGCTGGTGATTCATTTTCTGTCAGATGACTAACTGCAACTGCAACTAACGTTACTTAGATTATTTACTTACTTACTTTTACTAACGAATTAACTAACTTTACTAACTAATAAGCCCAAATAGTACTCTTTTACATCCTTCTTTCTAAGGATGCACCGATCCAATACCTGATACCTGATTGGTGCCTTATTCAGCAGAACAGGTATCAGTATAGTGTCTCTGAAAATGCAATGGAATTAATCTGCTGCATTCAATCAGTCAAATTGGGCTACCGACTCACAAGAATCTTTGTCCTCGTGTAACCTGAGATAAAAATGATTTCCACACAGATTTTAAATTTGGGGGGCAAAAACGGATCAAAAAAGGGGTATCCAATCTGTACTCAGCAGTACTCGGAGTTGAGGTATTGGCATTGGAGCCAAGAGAGGAAAACGTGGATCGGTAAATCCCTACTTCTTTCATTAGTTATTGACGGATTCAACACTTGAAATTTTCATAAAACGTAATGAAATATATGGCAGAGTGGATGAAAAATCAAAGTTGAGGGAATTAAAGATGGCATAAAGCACAAAGACAGACATGGAGCGTAGAAAAGACTGATCCTGATGGATTCAGGCAACATTTTATATTCCATTATGTATAAATACACTGATGTCTACCCAGGAATAATGCAGGATCTTGCTGTGATTTTGGAGACATGGAATTTCTTTTCAGGTCTCATTTGCAAAAAAGATCTTGAATGAAAACTCCTCCATAAATAAAGTTTAACCAACTAACTCATTAACTAACCCTGAAGTCCACTGTTCTCTAAGCAAGTGCTTCACTCAAAAATGACAGCAATATCCTCTGATTTGGCCATGCTGCTCTTCTCATATGTGTCATGAAACAGATGAGAATAAAGTATAAGAAAAAATGAATAATCACTGAAAATCAATTAATCACTTAAGTAATTTACGTATAAAAAAAAAGCCAAACATTTTCTGGTCCCAGCTCCTCAAATGTGAAGAATTGGAGCTTTTCTCTCTTTATTAACATTATAAATTTAATATCTTTTACTTTTTGCAATATTAGATGGATTCAACGACGTGAAGATTTCACTTTGGGCTCCCGGAACCTCTGATGTCATTTGTCACTACTTGTGGCATTTGTCACTAGCTTTTCAACGTTAGTTGTAAACAGTACTTATAGCCCCAATATGATCACAGTCATTTGTAGACAAATATTTTATATTTCAGTCCCGGGATTGCACCTCAATGTCCCTGACAGAGGAACCTGCTGCTGCATGGTTCACCCTTCCCCCAACATTTTGCTTCAGTAGGCCTTCAGACGCCAGGCCAATGACACACTGCTCTCTGTCCTCATTCCATTTTCCCAAAACGCGCCCACATGCCCATCCCTGATTTAGATGCATGCAGTAGTATCTTGACAAGGCTGCAACGGTAACCTCAGTCCTCTAATTTGACCTGCAATTTGCTGTCTGTCCTGGACTGACAGGAGAGGAGGAGGGAATCAGGAGGCCAACAATGACATACTACCACAACGCCAACCCACTCATATAAACTGCTTTCTGGAGCTGCTGTCTAACCAGTAGCCAAAGATGAATGGAAAAGAAGATGGGTTTGACGGACGCTGTTCTGATGTCTAATCCAGATTAGCACAGATTACAGTTAGCACCCAAACCGTTAACTGCAGGCACACACTCTCTCCGTCTCTGCTGCTCATATGTATGCTCCTATACATGCCTCTACAAACAAACACACTTAGTCTCAGCCAATGTGTCAGTTTTTATGGGCAATTGATCACAAACACCTAATCATCTGAGGGTTTAAATACTTCGACGGCATTTAAACTTGAAAAATATTTGAGTCCTCGACTTTCTTATTCTGTTTCTGTCCTCTCTTACTGGTGGAGGAAATACACACACACACACACACACACACACACACACACACAGCTATGAAAATAAGTCTATTGTTTTTCATTATATAAGTGGTGACCAGATGTTTCCCATTGGCATCCCCTTCTTTTCTTGTCTTTCATCATTATTCTATCACACACACACACACACACACAAACACGCTGGCACGCTGGTCATGTTTATTAAGGTTCGGCTCCAGGCCTTTGAAACATTTACACCATGGTCATGCATAATTTACTCACCAAGGAAGGCACTGTATTGAGGGAGAGCAAGACTTCTGTTTTTGTGTTTTGTGTGGGTAGTGTGTGTGTGGAGGTGGCAGGACACAGACGGCGGGTTGCGGGGGTGGGCTGGCTAACGAATGGCTGTGCATAAATTTGCTGAAACTGTAGTACAGCAATTAGACATAGTGACTGATGTGAGCGTACACATTTTGGATACAAAACACATGAAAAGCTAAACAGAGGAAAGGGAATTGTCATGATATTTGTATGTGTTAAAAAAAGAGAGACAGAGTGTGCACATGTGTGTTAAGTGAGTACTCATGTCTGCAAAAAAAACCAAGCCAAAGGCCTTGGGGGTATTTCAGCCCCAGCAACTGTAATTCGACCCTCTCTTGCTCCCTCTCATCCCTCATGGTGGATTGCTCTGCTCAGTCTGGGTGAATGGCAGCAGCAGCTACAATTTAAACCCTGAGGTGGGAGTGTGTGCAGGGGGGGGCAGAAGTAGGCCAAAGTACCCTTTGCTTTTATTTTAACAACTCTAAAAAGATGTAAAGAATGTGAGTCTTGAAAAATCAGAGAGAGAAGAGGAAAAGACAGTGATATAGTACATCGTTAACACAGTGGTGTTATTTCTGGTAAGCACATCATGTGCTGTAATGCACAGAAATGACAATAGCCAGGATTTTGAAGTCCCAAACCAAGTGATGAAGAGTATGTTTAGGGCCATGATGCTGCAATTTACTCAAATAGTTTTTTTTATTTTTAGCATGGGACAGGCAGGCAGTTTCCTGGATTGAGCCCCAGTTCATGTAACATCCTATCAATGTTGTAAAAACCCAGAGGTTCATTTACCAACATTTTAGGCCCTTTTTATTTTATGTTTAATCCCCTGGAACTCCTCGAACCACCTGGATTAAAAAACATTCTGCCACTACAGAATAAAAATATTTTTGACCAGATTCTCGGCACAGCACATTATTTGTATTAAAACATAATGAAAAACATCAAATTTGAAAAAATACAATTGAAAACAAAACTTTTTGATTTTTATGTAGTGCTGATTGAGCAAGAGCATAAGTCATTACTGTTTATCATTTTTGTTTTTATTGGGTGTTGCAAATTGGAAAATGGGTTAGAAATCTTTTTTTTTACCGTGCAGTGGATAATTGTTTTCATCCCAACAGTCTTTGAGGATTTTGCTAATACCTTAAGAACAGCGGGCAGTGTTAGTACATGACCTTGTGCCATTTTCAGAGATTTCCCAGTATTTTTCTGGGAACCAGATGCTTAGCTCTGTGACTCAAATGTAATGTTACAATACAGAGCTGAAACGATTAGTTTCACAGAGAATTAATCAACAACAACTATTTCGATATTTGTTTGGACAGCAAATTTATTTTTTCACTTTTTGACATTTTATCAACTAAACACAAACTTTCTTATTGAAAAAACAATCTCCAGAATAAGCGATAATGAAAATGATAGTCAGTTGCAGAGTAATACATGAGAAGCTCAAACTGGGGCTATCTTGAACCATGCTAAACCTTTATGCCTGTATGCTTCCAGTAAAGCCAGTCCTGAAATTAAATGCATCATCCTGCAGTAAGAGATGGAGATGAGGAGTATTTGAGCCCCACTGCGACGTAGTGGTCACTGAGAGTCTGGTGTTTTAATTTGTGGTTTTTCCTAAGCATTTGCCTTGTTTTAATGTTATAATGTGCTGCAGGCACTTTGCACACTAATTCCGTGTGCTACAAGAAGAAGAAAGGAAGACAAAGAGAAAAAACAGAGGGTTGGAAGAGAGAGAGACAGAGAGATAAAGTTATACTCAAGATGCATTACAGATTTGAGGATGAGCTTAATCTGGATCAGAGTAATTAACCATAGTGAGTCGACACCAGACAGCACCAGACCCTTCAGCTGCTGACAGTTGACATCAGTTCAATACAAGGAACAGGACCACTTCCTTGGTGTAATTCCAGAACACTTATTGAAAATGTATTGGTAATATGCTTATTCAGCACAGTAAAATACATTAGTAGTACATTAAAATTGAGTTTATAGTTATGCATGATTAGGCACCATAATAGCGTAATCACTGCATGATAGTTTTATATTTTTACTTCAATTAAAACAAACAAAACATGGAAAAATATGGTAGTCTGAAAGGACATTTTTAATATATACATTTACATTTCACTCTACACTGTACTTTAAAATGTAGCCACAGTTCTTGAGTATAAACAAAAGATGTTGTATCTTAACTAAGGTTCAAACAGTGAACATTTGTGTAATTCATATATAAGTTAAAAAAATAGGTATACTCACTAAGAGTCTGTTTGTATGTACATTTCATTGCATTAATTCAATGCATGTACATTTCAAATCATACACTGTTATAAATGACTGTGCACTGAGATAGACATTTTGGCCAGAAGCAATACTGTGTCAACAGTATTTCACACTCTTCCAAAAAGCATTTGATGCATCGAAAGTCCAACTCGAACACTCTCTCTCATGCAGACACAGCTGGATGTCTGAGACCACTGGAGTTAATCTGCCCAGGACAGCTGTGACATCTGGCGCACACACACACACACACACACACACACACACACACACACACACACACACACACACACACACACACACACACACACACACACAAAGACACACACACACACAAACAAACACACACACACACACAAAGACACACGCACGCACACACACACTCCTTTATTTACTCCCTCTGCGTCCGACCCTAACCCTTGCTATGTATTGTATGTCAGTGACAGCAGAGGTTAACTGCTGTCACTAAAGTTAATTTTGTGTTTCTCTGAGCCTTTACAACTTGAACCTCCTCAGTGTCCCATCGAACAGGTTTAACGCACCTTGACATTGTGTGTCACCTTTGAGACAGTCTAATCCAGCCTTGTGTCATCTATAAACAGACAGAAAGGCCTTGTCTGTGCCAATCTAATTTCCTGCTCGGGTCATGTGGCCTACTGCTCTACTGCCCCCCTGGAAACAGTGACACCTGAGAGCCTGCCCGTGTTATGTTCCCATAGCGACCAGTGTCACCCAACCAGGGCGTGTCTGGGGAGTGTGTGAGCAGTATCATGCATAGCTGATCGGTATGTGTGTGTGTGCATACGCTTTGCATACTCTGACACACACACACACGCGCACACACACAGCCTGAAAATGTTGCATGGAGCATAGGGTGGCATGGTTAACCCCCACCTGTGAGAGCGTATAAACACACAACTAGAAATAGAGTCAGCCTGACCACTCTGAAAATAACTGGAGAATTAGGAGGCAGGAAGACGACAAAGCACGAGGAGCACAGAGCAAAGACATTGCAGGAGAGATTAAGATTTAGAGGCCAGCATTAACCTAGACTAGACTGTTTGTGCTCACTATTTATGTAGCAGAGCTACCATTGGTGCTTTGTAAGTGTTGACCATAATGTGTCAATCAAGCATCCAAAATCTGTCAATGATTTAAAGTTTTGAAGCCATTAATTAAGAGTTAAGTGGATTACGGTAGTTCCCCCCAAAAAAACAGGATGTTTTAAGAGCGAGATGAACCTCAGTTAAATAAGGATATATTGAGGTCAGCTGTACTGACTTAGAAAATTACTTAGAGTTAATCAAGTGTAAAAGTAGAGCTTTGAGTATATTTTTATTCTGAAAAATGAGGTTGAAATAATAGCATGTGGTATTTTTACTGAAAAATTAAGAGTCAACCTATTTGTCCACCGATGAAATATTGTATGTGATATTATTAACGATAAGTCAATTAATCAATTGACAGAAAACTACTTTTGGTAATCAAATAATCGTTTTAGTTATTTTTAAAGCAAAACGAAAAATATTCACTGGTTCCAGCTTCGTAAATGCCAAGATTTATGCTTTTCTTTGTCATACAAGATGGTAAACTGAATATCTTTGGGTTTTGGAATGTTGGTCGGACAAAACAAGACATCTGAAGACGTCACCTTGAGTTGTGGGAAATTCTAACAGGTGTTTTTCGCTATATTCTGACATTTTATAGACAAAACAAATATTGGATTAATCAAAAAAATAACTGGCAGATTAATCAATGATGAAAATAATTCTCAGTTACAGCCAAATATACTGCTATAAATATTTTTATCAATTGGCAGGAAAAACTGAATTCTATGAAAACTATTTTGAAAAAGGTTGTAATGTGTAATGCTATTTATCTGGTGTTTGTAGTGATGGTGTACGTCACATGACTGATGGCTTGCACATAAATAAAACAGAAGCAGGCTCCAACACTGAGACCGCCATGATGAAGGCGAGTTAACCAAAAAAACTTTTGAGAAAGAAAGCATGGTATGTTGAAGAGGAGTTGTGCAAAGTGTTTAATTTTGAAGACAAGTCTCAAAAAATGTCAATTAATGCTTGGTCAGATATGATCAGATAATTCCAGATTTAAATCATGACTTTGCTCATTTCAGACTTCTTGTATGGATGCTTGTGTTAAAACATTCAGTGAGATATTGAGAATTCTGACATATCTTGTTAAAAGGGTTTTGTGAGCATATGTTTATAACCCTGTATACCCCATAGTATTGAACAAAGTATTATATTCGTGTTGACACTAAACTTAAGTATCACATCGTCACTGGCGTGCCTGTATACCATTTTCAAATGATATCCAGTTAACCATCAATGAGCGAAAAAGTACGCTCAATAAAACAATTCACACTCCTGCTTTAAGCTTTATCGGTCGTAGGAAGATGATCACATTTATTTGAGATGTGACAATTATTAAAAGCCTAGCTGATAACTCAATTCCTCAAACCAGAAGCAGATATGTCATCTTTTGTAATCCTTTTTTGTGATTTGAGTAGGGCACAAGGATGACTTGAGAGGATAAGTGACATCCAACCTCAACATCATTCACTGAAGGGATAACTGTGCAAGTTTGGTGGAAAATGATCTTTTCATATTAATATTCTTAAAGCCACATAAAAAGGTCATTATTCTGAACAGAAATAGGTATTTTATAAGTGCTGATACTGACTACTTTGTTTTTCTTCTACTGTATGTTGGACACTGGCAGATCTGAACTGGGTGGATGGGAGATGAATGATCCACTTCTGTGGCCTCTGAAATTTTAAAAGCAATCACGATGGAAAGATATGGCCCCAGGCGAACCATTTACCTTAGATAGATAAACTGAATGATTGATTGAATAATAAAAGCTAAAAATGTATATGGAAGAGGGACCAAGGTTACATTAAAACCAATTAGCTTTAATGTTGTTGGCAGTTTTACCATTTAACAAGTCTTTGGACAAGTTTGGGGCAATCTCTCCCCTTTTGAAAATGCAACTTTCTCAGCTCACGTTAAACCAGTGGATTCCAACCCTTTTTGAATTGAGACCCCTTAAAATAAAGCAATCTTTATTCGTGACACCTCACCAGTGGCTGTCTATGTCTACTGGTGTGGACAAGTTCAACCAAAACATGATTTTAGTAAACTTTTAGAAGCCTGAAGAGGTAAAATTATTAAAATCCACAAGTGATTTTTGTTTTACTTTCCTATCCTGTTAATCCTTATGCAGCCCCTGTGATTTATTTTGTGAACTTTGTGGGGGTCTTAACCAAAAGGTTAGGAACCACTCTGTTAAACAATGGATTTACAAAACTGTTTGGATTGCATGTTCAATCTCAGATTCGATTTCAGTCTCATCAGAATGGACCAAGTCAGGGCACTTTTATTATTTCGGTGAGTTCTTGGCTATAAAACATTATGAAAGCCAACTTATCCTTGGAAAAGAAATGGTTGTTATTTAAACAGTCTTAAGTCTGTTTTGTAGGTTTGTTTATTCTGTTTTGTATGTTTTTAACCTGTCTTGTCTGCTTAAACCTGTCATCTTACTCCTTCTCTAACAAGGACTGCAATGAAAATAAACCTTTATCTTTACTGGATACTTATCCACAACAATTCTAATTGTATGTCAGGACTTGGTGTTTGTTTCTAGTATCAACGCACAGTAAAACGTGCCAAAAGTTAAGAGAATATTCTAATGGAAGCCTAGTATTCATATTAAATGATGTTTTAACCTTTCATTAGGCCTTACAGTGGATATCTGGATGTGCTAAAATTCACTGGGCCCCAAGACTGGCCCTGGCCTGACTTACCTTTAACTCCTACACTCACCCAAGCAAAGAGCAGAAATTCGGCAGCTTTAGCCACCCTTATATCTACATTGTGTCTGTTTAGACTACACTGCCATGGCTGGCCCCATGGGCTTGATAGGCAGTATCATCTTAACCTGTTACTAGACACTCCCATTTTTTGTGCATGAGCCTGAAAATAATGTACACAAAAGAAAAATGTTACTGTTCTTTAACTTGATTACAGTCATTAGGCTGGCCTCCTCTGAAAGGTAACTATTTCAATTTACAAGCAAAAAGTCAGAATGAGTGTAAGAAATACTAAACCAAAGGTACAGAGGCACAAACGTAAGAAATGTAAGTTTTTTTGCCCCACCTATTGTTTGGGGGGTTTTGGAATTAAAAAGGGAATATGAGGCCTGTAGTAGTACCCTTTCTGTGGAAAACACTCTGGAGCCATCGCCACAAGTCTGAACCAATTCGGTGTCAACAGCTGTTTCAGTGGTATGGGGATCTTAAAATGCTTTTCGCAGATAGAATCAGGAGACTTAAAGCTTTGGAACAATATATAATTTGTCAAGGTTGAGTGAAGATTGAGTCCAGTACAGGCCAAAACAAACAAAGCATCGCTACCACGGCCAAAGCGTCCCACAGGTAAAAGGTTCATGCCATGGCAAATTTAGAGGTCCAGCCATCATCCCAGCTTATCTAGCTCCAATAGTATTACACATTGTTGCTAGTTCTCAGTGACTTTTCAAACCTCTCCCTGACCCAGTGCACCTTTAAAGTGTCCTTGAATCCTGTCCTCACTAGTGCCGCCCAAAATGAACAAAATCATCATTTCTGCTGGCATTGTTGCGAATTTGACACTTTGAGTTTGCACTGGTATGTACTGCCTCCACGGAATAGCTGTTTGCCCACATTGACAAAGGCGTTGACCTTCTGATGCCTACTCGCCATGTATACTTTACCGAACTAACTAAGAATGCCGATCAGACTGCTTGGGAGCGTCAGCACTTGCCAGATTCATTCATGTACCAGAGTCAGAGGGGCTTGTTAGACTTGGGATATTACCCCTAATGCCTCTTTCCCGCTGACTTTGGAGAGACTCACACTGCTGCAGTTTTGTTAATTTACACAACTTTTGATGCTTGTTAGTGCCAATAATTGTTCTGCACGTCGATTGAGCTGAATACTAAATACCCCGACATGCCTAACTTGCACTTACTGCACACCATCAGTGCACGTCTGTACCTGAACTCTTTGCACTATGTCTTTTGAATAGATCTAGCACTTGGTACTTGCTTCAAGGTCTCCCACTGTACTGAATCTTTAGTGTTGTTCCTCACTTGTAAATCCTTTGGATAAATGCATCTGCCAAATGAGTAAATGTAAATGTAAATGTACCTCTATCATCTCGAAGTTATTCCTTATTTCTGCTACTGTTATGATACAACATATATATATATATATATATATATATATATGAAATGGTATAGTTTAGCTTATTCACTGTAAAAAATACACATGTAGCATCAACACAGTAAGTTAAGTAAAAACACTTCTCGATTTCATGAGTTATCAGCTGTATGTATCCTGCAGCTTAATATTTTGTGTGTGTGCAACACAGAATACTGGAAAACTCAAAAGACTCAGATACAATACATCAGATAAGACACATTTGGAGGTCTGCATCCCTTATATATCGATATATATAATGTATCTACATTGCATCTGCTCGGGTTAAACTACAGTGGATGGCCCAATAGGCTTGATAGGCAATTCTATCAAAATGCCTTTATGGTAATGTGTCAAGTAAATCTATCTATGGTGGTGGTGGCGGTGATATGTCAAATAACATCTATCCATCCATCTTCCTCTCTATCTACCGAAGCCAGCAGTAAACTGGTTTGAGTGCAGGGCAAGTCGCACAGATCGTGGGAGCCGTGTGGGAAAAAAAAAGCAGCCACGGTGTGGAGTTAAAACCAAAACTTCTACATTAAAATTCATTTTCGGCGTACTTCCACACGTTTAGCTCGCCACTCTGAGATTGTGGTTGGCAGGTAGCTCCGCTGAGGCAGACTGAGCCACGATTAAAGAAAAAATAGGTCATAACGCAGCTCTACGGGCAAATCATGATTCACCACTCAGGCTTAGGGCGAGGGGCGTTTTTAGCCGGATGATGGCTGAGGCGATGCGGCGGGAGGCCACGGATGACAATCTCATCCCATCAACTGTTGGTACCGTACACCGTCTCGTGCGTGAATGCCGGCCCGGTTTCCTAACCATGGCAACCGGAACCCCCACGCGCCCGAAAAAAAAAAAAAAAAAAGGGAGGCGTTCCCTCTGCTAGCAAGTAGACAAACGGGATCCTCATCTTTACTCAACAAACGGAAAATAAACGGATACTTTGCGGGATTTACGTTATGTTCCGTCGTTTATTCTCCGTCTCTAACGGTGTTGAAAGTCCTCACAGTTCTGGTCTTCGGTGCCCAGTTCCATGAAGAGTCAGGCATGTGTGAAAACTTTTAATACACACGGTTGTTCACGCGTGCAGCGGAGCCGTTGTCCCACAGCGGTAACACGACACTGCATCGCCCCCCCAACAGGTGATGATACACCGGTGGTGCTGTAGGACTATGTATTTTTATCCCTGGTCACAGTATGTGGCAATATGACCCATTTCTGTCCCCACCGTGCTGTAGCAGCAGGCCCCGGAGCCTCCGTGTCCGGTCACTCCACTCACCTCTATCCATTTCTGTGCCTCGCGACAGGCCGGCTCGGGATGGGTCGGCTCCAACGGCTCCGGCTCGCCTCGCGCCGGAGCGTTGGGGACATCTCGACCTGCTGCGGAGCTAGCCATCTCCGGGCGGGCCGCCGGACGTGGACCAGAGTCGGACGGTGGTGATACGGCGATACGTGTTGTGTGATAAAGCTCCCCTCCCCGCTCTGTCAGTCCGTTATCCCCCCTCCTGGCTTTTCGCCGTCAACTGCCCCGCAGCTTCACGCTCAGTCGGACCTCTCGCACTCCCCGCGGGTCCTGCTCAAGCTGTGGCACGGAGATGGAGGAGAAGAGGAAAAAAAAAAAAAAAAAGCCCGCCGCGACACCCCCGGCGCTGCAACGCGAACCAGGCGCTAAATATAAGATTTTCTCGTGCGCCACCGAACTGCGTGAGGCTGACGCTGCTGCTGTCTCCAGCCACCGCTGCCGCCGCGCATTTCGGCAGGAGACGTGAACGCGCAGGCAGGAATCTATGCGGGGGAGGTCGAGATAGATAGATAGAGATAGGAGAGAGAGAAAGAGAGAGGGGGGGGGGGGGTCAAGAGATGTCCAGTTATTTTACAGGTCCCATGCGTAAAGTGAGTGACTGCTTGTGGAGATGTGCTTCATGCTTGCCTGAGCCATAGAAAGTCTACTGGCTTTAAAATGGAGAGCAAAGCACAAGCATATGGGGGGGGGGGCGACATTGCTCTGTTGGAGTCAATGAAAGACAGATTGAGATCAGGACTGGATTACCAACCGGGCAACGTAGTCAACCGGCCAGGGTCCCCGTAAATCCCAGGCTCACTAAATATCATTTGAGTCTAAATATTAATACATTTTTTTCCCATTTTTTTCCTGTGTGTCAGATAATTATCACACAGGGAAAACTGTGGAAAGGTAGTACAAATCCGTCGACCAACAATTATTTTTATTATAAACATGCCTGACAGATATTTCCTTTATGAATCAACTGATTGTTGAGTGTATAAAATGTCAGAAAATAGTGAAAAACAACATATTAACATTTTCAAATTGCTTGCTTTGTCCAAAGACGTTGAGTTTACTATCCTGGAAAACAGGGGAAACTGGCAAATATTCACATTTGAGAAGCTGGAAGAAATGAATTTTTGGCATTTTTGCTTAAAAAAATGACTCGAATGATTAATTAATTATCAAAACTATCAGTAATTTATTTGATTAATCAAATAATAATTTCAGCTCTAGAGAACCAGTTGGTTTCTGAATGCCTCGGGAAATAATGAAACTGCCATGTATAGTGGGGTCCGACCACAAGTTTTTCCACCCAGGGACCCATAGAAGGTTAATCCAGCCATGTTTGACTATACATCCACTAATCTGTCACAAGGATTACAAACAGGCGATGGTGCCTTCAAATCTTGGTAGAACTTACAATTCAGCTACACATAGAATTAAAACAAGTAACAATCAGTTTTAGAAACACTGAGGTCATGAGCTCGTACTTTTGACCAGATATATAAAACAATTTTATGTCCCAACATGAAGGTCTAAATCCTGTTTCAAACCCTGGTCCACAAGGGTGGATGACCAAATAGGCAAAAAAGGGCAGCTGTCCTGGGGCCCTCAGACCGTCAAGGGCCCAAAAGGCCACCAGGGCAGGTTCACCGTTTTCTGTTAATTTCATTACCTGCAAATTTGTTTGAGGAATATGTCTCGCCATAGCCCCCATCCACAGGGCATGAGGGGTCAGTGAATAATTCCTTTACTTATTTACGTATTTGTTGGCGCTAGTCAAATTAAATATACAGAGTCCAAACTTGAATGTTGACTCCTCCCAGGTTGCTCAAACCCCAGTGACCCCAGTGTTCTCAAAAATAGCTACAGTAAAGCCCTGCCTTCAAGTTGCTTAAAATAAGAAGTATGCCCCCATTTTGAAATAGACAGCTTCTCTGAGAAATTCTTTAAAGTTGTTGATTATAAACAAAAACAAAAAAAATCAACACAAAATCAATGGCCTAGCAATCACCAGTAATGTAAGTAATCAGCGCAGATGGTAACAGTTGCATACACTATTGGATCCAAATGTGACCTTTTCAAATGGAAGGTCAGACCTTTATTTTCTGCGCACGTTGCTCTATCTAATCACCTGAATGGAAAGGTAAGGTCCTCGCCCACCCTCACCCATCTTATTCCATATAAATGTTGTTCTTTCTCTGGGTTTGAATGAGGACTATGTGTCCCTGCCTCTGAAAGTATCTGTGCATGCTACCGACCGACGTAATCCTGTTTCAGGGTAATGTTGGCCAAAATGAGCTTTACAAAGTACTTTGTCACACTCCCTTGGTCTTTAACAGAGTCCCGCCGTTTTGGTCAATGTACCGCCTATCACGCTGTGCCTGCTCTTTGCAACACAGAGAAAGGTCTTGCATCGGTATCCACAGTGATGAGTTGAATCACCCGACAAGCTATCGTCACCTCTGCTATCCTCCTCCTGTTCCAGCCCTTCACAGCTGAAATGCATCCAAGATCAGTCAGGCTGAGCCCCGAGCCGTGAGAGCCTTAGGATGTTAACCACTTCATCACCTCATGTGACAAAGTATGAATGAGATATTAGGTCAAATGTAGACTGGTGAATGGGGGCATCGCGAAAATAATATACATAGCTAGCTTTTAAAGCAAGAGCCAGAAAGGTTTAGGGCCGCAACTAACAATTATTTTCATTATCGATTAATCTGAAAAGTATTTTCTCAATTAATCATTTAGTCTATGACATGTTATAAATTGTGAAAAAAAAATGCCATTCACTGCTCACAGCGGTGCCTTCAATATGCTGACACTCACTGCTATATAAAAAACAGCAAATCTTCACATTTGAGAAGCTGGAACCACAGAACATTTGGCTTTTTTTTTTTTATGAAAATTGAGCAACAATTGATTATCAAAATAATTGCCTATTAATTTTCTGTTGATCGACTAATCAAGTAAATCGACTAATAACAGGAGCTCTACAAAGCTTTACAGGCAGTCAAATGAGTAGAACATCATGTTAGGAAAATAGCATTTCGATATATTTTAAATACACCAAATGAAACCCAAAACACTACCACCCACCTTGGGACATCTGACATCACATGCTTTAAATGCAACATAATGCAGGTTACCTGATGTAGATTAAAAGGCAGGTGCACAAGCAGGATTCCCATTTTTCTACTACAAAACACAACAGGAGAGAAGTTTAATGGTTGCTTTATTGAATTCCCACAGCTGCATCAACAGCAGAACTACAGCAACATAGTATTTGGAAAGTGCAGAAAGGTAAACAATTTGAACACAGCCTAGACATACAGTACTAATCACCCTGCACTGCACTACAACAACCCAACATACAGTAGCACTTTATTTGGACTGGAAGTTTTGTATTTTCTGTGTTAAACTTGCACAGTAATAGTGCATTTGACTATTTGAGCATTTTTGGATTGTTAACTGGAAAAAAGCCATTTTCAAATAAAATACAAACATAAGTCAATTAAACAGATCCATTCCTGAAAATGGCCATGCCCTAAATAAAGAAAATATCTGTAATCCGCCACCATCACTTTAATTCTGTACTTTAAATTCAAACTTCTCAAAGAAAACCTCAGTTTTTCAGAGAAATGTTCATTATTACATCCAGGAACATGACTCAAAAAGGTTGCGTGCCTGCTCTGAACAATGGTTTAATTATTCCTACAGATACATTTGGGCTCTTCTGAGGAATTTCAGATCCTTACAAGCTCAACCACACAGCAAATAAAGGCATTCAGACAAACAGGCAAAAAGTTTCCCTAAACAAGTTTTCTGCCTTTTCCTACTCACTCTTATTGGCACAGAAGGTTCTTAAGCATCAGTCTCTTGACTTTGACCTAGATGTACCAATGATTACATACAATAAGTTGCAAAAAGATAAATACACATGCACACAAGCATTGGTGAGATCTGACCTCATGTTTTACAATTTTCACTGCTAATTGATATCACATAAAAGGATTTTGACAAGCTTCTATCAGTTATTGTCAGCGGAACAAAAGGGTTTGATTGTGTTTGTGTGTACATGTGCTAATGCTAAAGAATGCTTTGTTCATGAGATGAGAGTGCAATATGTGGAAACAAAATGTGCTTTATAGTGCATAGTGTCTGCAGATGTATGTGTACACAGATCATTCTGGGTGCCTGCTGATTGTGTTTGCTGTGTGAATGCTCCAAGACATTTTGGTTTACAGTTTGGTCCTGTTTCCAACCAATAATCTAACTGTGACAAAGAGCCACTGCAGAGAAACGGACTTCGCCTTGCTCTCTTTCCATGAATCCACGGCACACTTTGGCTGCATCCTGGACATGATTACGATGAAAAAAAAAAAAAAAAAACACAAGGAAATTAGTAATGTCTATAGATCCACATATATTTAAATTAAAATTACTGCACATTTCAAATGGAAATACAAAACCTTTGATATCTGAGGATACTAGTCACAGAGGACTGACTGTCCTGAAGATGTAAGATTTATATTTTAATATTTAAGTATCTCTCACTGCTAGTATTTTGATACACTTCAGTAGGCTTGGACAACATCACTAAAATATTAATAGTGTAATATGAGGCTTGATGTCATGAAATTCAGTTATCCTCATATAGCTTAAGGTTTTCTGGGTGTTTAAGGCTGGTTTGCCAGTACATTTTCTTAAGTTATTAGACCATTCCAGTAAAATTAATGTCTCTGAATGTTCACAATGAAATGTAATTTGTATAAAACTCCAAAAGCAAACCAAAAAGCAAAGATTTCAGTAGTTCTTCTTCCTTTAAATGAGAACCAATGAATCATTACAACATTTAATGCTGCATTTTCATCACAAATACATGTGGAGCCCTCATGTGGTAGTTTGATGTGACAGTCTAAAAGGCTCTATTGACGTAGCCCCCAAAGGCTTGTGCAGCACATAAGCAAATTGTTACTATGAGCACTTTGTTTTTCCAGCTGAATTTGTCATATTCATTATGCTTTTCCCAGAGAACTTAAACCTTTGTTAATTATATAATATTTAACAAATATACTTAACTAGCATGGCTTGAAAGGCAACAAAATACAGTGCCTGAATTCCAGTTAAAGTCACGGTTTACCAGTCTTTTTCATGAACCATACTGGAGATATTTCAGAGAGTGCATTAGCCAAGCTTATTGAATCAATCCAGACACTCAGGAAGACACTTCTTATTCCAGTTTGTTACCATGACTCATCACAGACCATGTGCATAAAGGAATTTGGCTCACCGTTATATTTTAAGATAACCAGAATTGACACATAACGTTGAAGAATGACCATACTTTTACATACCATTATGAAAGATTCCTCTTTGGTGGCTCCGTGTTTCATTGGTCCATTCATTCTCCCATCTTAAAAACAAATGAAATAGTTGGGAATCCAATGACTCCATCCAATGTAAAAACACACACAGGAATGTACATGATGTGTAAACATGCTTACCAAATTCAAAAAGTTGTCCATTTACATTGACAAAGGCAATAAAGTGGAAGTTGACTTTGTCGGCCTCTGGCTGTGAAAGTGGAGATATGTGAAAGTAATATTCTGAGTAAATATTGTGATACAAAAAAGCTCCAGAAAAGACAAGCACTGCAAAGGATATTGCTGCCATCAATAATACATCTGGTTTAAATACAAAGTCTATCATCTCTCTTGTGACAATACCCCTTGCTCATGCATGGGCTATCGAGAGAAAGGCAACGTGCATATGGACAGACAGAGAGGTGAAACTGAATTTAACCTTTATCTGGTAATTGTTCAACCTAATTCAGTGTAATTCTATGGTTTATCAGTAAAGTATATGGAAATACACTGTAGACTACAATCTGTAACAGTGACAGGCAGAGTGACAGCTGTTGTACAACTGAGTACAACACTGGAGCATTGAGTAGACCCAAAGCTGTCTGAAAAGACTAAAGATGTCATTAGTAGATGTTGTGGTTAAGCATCTTACCCTACACTGGCCCTGCACTGCAACCTCATTGTGAGCCTCACAAATTGCCTGGGGAAGAAAAATTCAGAACGTGTCAGTGTAATACTGTTAAAACAGATTATTTTACAATTTAAAAACACATTCAAAGGATGGTTTCAATGGCTGCAGATCAACAATGTAGTGAGGAAAACAAAGGCACAAGTTTCAAAGACATTTATCATGGTATTACTGTCTATCCAAATCAAACTGCCCTTTCTACTGAGAAGGATTTAGCAGTGTCTGGCGCCCCCAAGTGGTGTTAACATAACAAACAGGTTATGCAACAGTACCAGAGCTTCTAGAAACAGAGTTTTTTATGGTTTATTTCATTTTTTAATGCACTTTTTTGTTTATAACTCATTAAAATATCAACTTTTTCAAATAAAGTATGATCTCAGATATAATGATATGTAGGCACATTTGAAATATGGGTGATATGTTGAGTTGTCACTGTTTAATCAATATTTTATGTATATCTTACATTCTTATTTGAAACAGTAACCGTATACACACAAAAGCACAAAAAATAAAAGGCATAATAGGCAAGTTTTGATTGTGAATCTTATAGGCAAAGTAGTCGTGTTAATATCATAAAAGATACTTTACCCTCTGTTGATCAGATTTGCAGTATACTCTGTAATAGCTTGAACTTCTTTAACATTTAACAGTACATAAAGCAGCATTACCTTGTTTTTCTCCAGTTGTTTGGCACGGTCATCAGCAGACATTTTTGCAGTCTCATCGAGAAATTTCTTCAGGGCAGAGTCACTATCTGAAAACACCAAGAGCAGCATCAGCTTAATCAATAATATGCAATTTATTTATGTTAAGTTGTCTCAAATCACAACCTGCCACATATAGTAACTGTATCATCAATTCTCACTGAGTACTTAAAGTAGAAATATAGGTACCATCGGCCACTGTTACAATATACTTAATTTTAAAAGAAAATTAAGTAAATACTTGAGTGCATGCGTCACATTTTCTTAAGCAAACAGCTGAAGAACTAACCCCTGTATTTGTGACTGTACTGGGCTGTAAAATTATGGGCTGCTCAATCAACAGTGACTCCACTTTTCGACCCATTTGTGTGTTAGTTCTTATACTCTAAAGCAGTTTTAATTGTGGTTCATACCTGTTAACAATATACTTGAACATACATTTTATTTCGGTGACAAAATCTGAATTAAGTAGCACCGCAGTCACAGTCCTAAGAGAAGCTACTGTATTTTACACTTCGTTAGCACCATAAATTCAAATAACAGTATCTAATTTATATTTGACTTTCAGCTTTATGACTGAGTGGTGCATGTTTGAACAACATTATTACACTTCTTTTATAAATAAATATTAGTTATTGTTCTCATTATTTTGCCAGTATGTATTTCAATTCCACTCACCAAAAGTCAATTTGCTTTTGTTGTTGGCCACAGCGTGCAGCAGGGCGACAGTGCCACAGGAATTGACAACAGTCTGCTTCAGGAAATATACCTCGGAGTCTTCTGCAACCTTGTCTGCCTGCTTCTTTCTGAAAGACTCGTGCTGCCATACATGCCGACAAAAAAAGCAAGCAAACAAAAAAAAAAAAAAAACAAAACAAAAAAAACAACAACAACCCACAAACGCACAGAGCATGTTCACTGCCATCTGCCCGTAAGAACACAATGTGAAGCCAATTCTTCCATTTAAAATGTGCACATGAATTAATAAAAGATCTGGAAATGGCAATCAACATAACAGAAAAAAATGTTGACTAATTTACATCTTCTCCACTGTAAGGATTATCTTCTTTACTTGGTTCTATTTGATTGTAAATAGGGCTACAACTAAAGATTGTTTTCTTATCATTAATCTGCTGATTATTTTCTTGATTAATCAATTCATAGTTTGGTCTATATGACATCAGACACCACCTAGAAATGCCTGTCATCATTTCCCTATAGTTCAAGGTGACATCATCAAGTGTCTTGTTTCATACGACATAATAATATATTTAATTTAATACATTTAGACAAGGAAAAGCAGCAGATTTTCAAATTTAAGAAACTTAAAAAAAGAGAATGTTTGAACGTTTTACTTAAAAATTACTTAATATGATTGATCAACTATCAAAATAGTTGTCGGTAATTTTTCCGTTGCTCCACTAATTGTTGTAGCTTTAACTGTAAATTGAATATCTCTGGGTCTTGAACTGCTGATAAGACAAAACAGGGCTTTTGAAGATGTCATCTTGAACTCTGGGAAAGTGATGGGCATTTAAAAAAAAAACAATTTTATAATATTTTGAGGACCAATTTATGATTTGATTAATTGCAAAAATAACAGATAATGAAATCGACAAATAGTGAAATAAACTGTTATTAACTGTTAGGAATTTAATGTCTAGGGTTGACAGGATAATTCGATTTCACATTGAGAGAAAGAAAAAGGTAAACATATGCTGAATCACTTCCTCATCATCCCAGTCTTGCAGCTCGTTCTCCCTCTCCATTGCCCCCCCCTGCATCTCAGTCTCACCCCACCCCTGACAGTCTGTATCACTGACTCACCCCACCCTCAGTCACCACCACCACCACCACCTCATTGTTATTACCTGTTGTGTCAGTGGGAAGAGTAGCATCAGGGCACAGCATGGTTTCGGGACGGCGGAGAGTTGCTCGCCCTCCAGCCCCAGCACATCCACGAAGCGCCAGCTTTCACCCACACCTAGCTTGCTCATCATCTGAAACACACAGCGAGGAAACAAACAAAACACGATTTTTTTAAATGGACGGCAAAACAGTTGAGGTTACTGTGGCGACATCCCCCAATGATCCCCACTGAGCCTGTTTAAAGATGCTGCGTTGTGTTGGTCCAGTCAGACCACACCCTTTAGCTCAGACACAGGGGGCAGCGCTGGGAAGGATGCTTCCGTTAATCAAAATAAGATAAACGCATCTATTGTTGCGCCTGGTTTAAATTTTATTTTGGACTTTCTTTTTTTTAACCTAGCCAGCCAGTCTAAAATATCACTATATCTGTATCGATATCATGGCGGCTACGTAGTGGCCTGGCGTTTGAAGGTTCGTCTCAGTAAGGGCTTAACTGCCCTCACAACTAGCTAGCTACTGTGAAACTTACCCGACAATTGAAACAAATGGTTACCAATTCGTCGCCATTACTCAGCGTCTAACGTTTGATACCCACCTTGTTCAGCATCTGAAACGACATAAACAGAGGTAGCAGGTGAGTTTTCCACCTGTGAAAACGTTACGGTATTAAAAAGTTAAGAAACACAGTATTCTCCCCACCTCTGGGTTGATCTCCATCGCGGTCCACTCCATTTTTTTTTTTGGCAAGGTTTGGATGTGACTCCGCAAGTTTAACGTTGTCTTGTCTCCCGGTTTTTGCAGCTGTCAGTTGAAGTTACAGAGCGTATCCGCACTTTATGCTAGGGGTCGTACCATTTTACCGGCAGACAGGGGGGTGGGCTCAGATCAAACTACCGGTGGTGTTCAGATTTAGCTGGTTTATTGAGAAATATTAAAAAGTTTTAAACGCTAGGTTTTACATGCTGCACCTTTAGCTGTGTAGTGACAATCTACAAAGAATTATATCCTCATTATAAGTAGATTTAAGTTAAATCACACCGCTAAATGTGAGATCACTCTGGTCAAACACGTTCTTTCTAGAAAGAGGAGTGTGACGTACTAATCACTCCATATCAACAATGGTTCTTGTTAACGGGTTAAATGTTGGATTTTTAGTCTCGCAGTTCAAGGATAATCAAAACAATCGCTTTTACATAACGGTCCATCTCGTTGTCAGATGCAGAAGCTACATGCATAACCTGTTAATCAGCAGGGCCAATAACGTGACTTCTTTTTTCTTGAATTTTCTGTTGATGAAATTCAGTTTTTCCAAGTGGTGCGCTTCTCTTTGCCGCCAATTAGCCCACAATTCTTCTCTTTATTCTATACAAATTGATGCTGTCGCCGATGCTGGAAATATAAATCACTATCAGGATAAAATCTGTGTATTTCAGTCCCCTCTAATGTAGCTGCAAGTATCCATGGATTCTAACTGTGGCAGTAGAGGGAAATCTATTGGTATATTCTTAGGGTATTAGTTTTCCTCTGTAACTTGTTTTTAACATCGGGTAATAAGAAGGCAAAGTATTACTTTTGGGGTTTTTTTCATCTTCATCATTGAGGGAAAACAGGTAGATCACTCTGTGAAATGCCAGGGGCTGAAACATAGAACATGAAAATCCCTTTTGCTATGCAAAAAAAAAAAGTCCTTATAACACAATTTGATTTTTAATTATTTTTTCCTCTTTAGAAACATGATCAATTGTTTTGATATGGAGCCGAATAGCATGCAGTAAGCCAACTTAACCTGTTGTCCTCTCCCTTGCTTGTGCATAATGAGTTTTCACTCACGCAAAGATGTCAGTTTTTGTTGTAAATTGATTTTTTTTTTTTTTTTACTGATGTGGAGCTGTTTACTCCAGGATAACATTTTTAAATCACAAACCTTTAGGTCCAAATCTATGGCGTGCTTGGCTGTAGGGTACACTGGAGCTAAGATGTGCTGCCGCAAGTGGTGCTTTATTTTGCCAATAATGAACAGACATGTGAAAAACAATGTTAACTAACAGCCAACATAATCACAAGTGTAACTGACTGCAGTTATGAAATGTCACCTTAGTCCAGGATGCTGCTATTGCGCCAATAGTGAGCAATTTACAGTGCAGTTGGAAGTGCAGTTATAAAATCAGTGCATATTCACTCACTTGATAATCCCTAGGTTTGCACAGTTTGTGGGAATTTGAGTGACTCTTCACTCCCTACAGTTACATAAAGGTTAGTCAACACCAGTTGTGGTTTCTGTCTGTGGCCTAAACTAGGCACTGATTGCAGGCCTAGCATTTTCAGAAAGAGGATGCGCTCCTAGGTTCTTCACAATTGTTTCATTTCAACATTTTTTCTGTTATTATTAAAAATCTAAGGATGCGGTGTGTAATTCTTATTTATTATTTCATGATATACTGTAGACGAAACCTTTGAGACCATATTTTTAAGGGCTTTCCAGATAAATTTGGCTTTACTAGACCATTTTTCCCATCATTACTCTGTCAAAACAACAAGACATTTCTTCTACATGGAGGTGTAGCAAGTGGAAATTTCTGTAATTTGATCAGGTGTACCTCAGGACTATATTTCATAATGCCATATATTAAACGTGTCACTAGTCCCTTTTTTTAAAGAGATTTTCCAAATGCATACTAGTAGCAGAAATGCTACAACATGCATGTTTTATTCACACAGGCTGGATTTTGGAAATATGTTTTAATCAGAAGTGAAGATAGACGATCCCAGAAGATATTGATCATACACACCCGCAGGGTGAAGTCAGTGGCAGTGTGTGGTGTGTGTGTTTATGAGAAAGAGTGAGATTACCCGTGGGCTGATGGGTTCATAGGTCAGCGTGATATGGGTAGCTGGTGATTTATTCTATGTGTGTCTACTTGTCTTTCTGTCTGACTGAGTGTTTAAAAGGTATATTTGACCAGTATAGACCTGTTTAAAGAGGAGCAGTGAGACCTTGTTTTATCAAAATCTAGGGGAAGAAGACAAGTGAGACAAGAACTCTTATTTTTTATCTTCATTTTGTGATTGCATTTTGAATGTTGATTAAGCAGTCAGAGAACAGAGCACACTGGTGAGTCATCATCTAAAAGGATATTCAGTCACACTCTTGAGACAAAATTACTATTAGATTTGTTGCTTTGATCAAGATCTTTGCTCTTAAATTTGTTTTCACTGTGAAGAAACTTGATTGTAGTTATGCTTTCTTTCTGTAGAAAGTTAATAAAAGTCTGGTAAAAACAACATAGTTGGTGTCCATGGAATAATTGTGGTCCTCAGCAGATAAAGAAAACCATATATACACCTGTGGACAACAGCATCGGGAGACATGGATAGAGTTACTGTACATCACCGGCAGGGTTTAATGCTGGAGAGTTCACTTATCTCACAGTCGAAAACAAAACAGGTTCAGACCTTTGACATCTGTGCACACCAGCATGCCTATCCCAGCACAATTTGTGGAGGTGAATGGCATGCCTCCTATACCAGTAGGTTGGGGATGGAGCGCGGTGGTGTATTTTTGTCTCTTTGTCTCACTAGGCATGCTGTTAGCTCTGTTGCTTTGGTTTTTACTTCAAGAATCACAACACTACAGATACAGAGAGTGACAATGCACCGCAACCTACACCTTCTACCTCAGAACAGCCAGTTTGTGTGTGGGTATGTTTGGATGCCCAATGTGTGTGTTTAGTGGACTCTGTAACATCTTAAATATTTCATCTGCATTGTAGCAAAATAATTGAAATATTTTAGACCTCTGTCTAGCTGTCTGCCGTTTCTTAGTGATTAAGCCACCTTTAAATTGCTGTATTCAATCAAAGATTAATTCACTAAAGTAGCTCATTATTTTAAAAGGACATGAAAGTTGAAAAATACTTACATATTTTGTTCCTTTCCCACCACTCTCTAGATTGTCCAAATAGAGCACGGTATCTAACTGCTTTTTTATGTTTTATATAAAGTGTGTGACAATAATTAATAATCAGTCTAAAGGGACATAAAATTAAGGTGTTACAGCTTACTTATTTGTTACACGTTTGGCTATGAACCTTTAAACTCCAAACCCTTCTTCTCTACTGCAAGGTTTCTGTAGTTACTGCTCTCTGCCTTCGTAAAGCAGAGTTGTCCTCACATAACCTCATTTTGGAACGTTGATCATGGAATATGAAGGCCATGAGATGCATGAAAAATCTGGAAAAAGTTAGTAATGAGGGGCATTGGTGGCCTAAAGGTTAGAGTACTGGAGCTGTAACCAGAAACCTGCCAATTCGATCCCCAGGACTGGCATGATACCTGGGTGGGAAAGTGAAAAGAAAGTACTAAACCCCCAACTGCTCGAGTTGAGGTGCTCAGCAACAAGCAGTTCAAACTGTGGGTGTACTGGGCAGCTACTGGCAGCTGTGAATATGTTTAACTGTGTGAGTATGAAACTCCCTTGAATAAATAAATGTTTAAAGTCCCCCTCCACTAAAAAAAGTTTTGATTATTATTACTTGACTTGGGAAGTTTGAGCTTGAGTATGTAGTATCATGTATGTGCAGAGTTTGAAAGTAGGCAGATGTTTTCACGTTAATCTTCATACTTCACATTAATATCATATGTATTCATATGTATCAACAAAGGTTCTGAGGGGAATTTAGAAAAAAGCTCTTTATTTATTGCTCTTTCAAAATAAAAGATTATCCATCCTCCTAAAAAGTCTGCTCTGTGAAATTAATTCAAAATTTGAATAAGCCTAATTTTTCGTCAGAATACATACATAACTATAAGTGTGTCTTTTAAAGAGTGTAACCCAGTTTCTGTCTTCTCTCTCTCTCTCTACGTGTTCAGTCGCTTTGTTAGAATTGATCTGTAGGTCTCAGTTTATTTACTTAGTGATTTATTGACATGGCATGAAATTCCATACATGCCAAAGCAAAAGGAAAGAGAATGGATAGCATTCATTGTCATTCTATGGTGACATTCTTCCTTGAGTGGGCCTACATTTTGCTCCTGTGATAACGGTTTTGGTGTCAGTCTCCACCTCATGTCAAAACCTGATGTCACTTAGTTTCCAAATTAGGTCTGATTATGATGCCAGTTTCTGACTACAGAGTCAATAATTACCCAACTAGTGAGGTGCCCTGGCCCCTATTGTCAGTTACAGATTATTGCCTAAGGTGAGGTTCAGTTTAACCTTAAAATGTCTCTTGTCAAACAGATAATCATCTCCCAACTTTGCAGCTCTTCTCAGCTCAATGGAGCATTTTAGTGTATTGCAACTGATTGGTTAGTTTTACGGCCAACAACTCTCCTGTTTTGGTTCAGTCTCACCACATTCATCAGCATCGTCTCTAGCTAAAGGACGCAGCTGTTTTTCAGCAAAAAAAAAAAAGATCAGCTTAACCCACTGTACACTACTTGAACTGCACTAAACAGCAGAAAGACCAAGTTAGCCAATAGTTGGTGAACATAGTGGACCATTTAGCAGCTAAGGAGCCAGATATTTCCATCAGGAGGTGGTGGAGACCAAAACAGAGCAAACTGAAGGGACTTAATGCTTGTTTTGCAGCAAAAAACACGACTCCAAATTAATGCTATGCTGCTCCATGTCTGTCGGAATGTGTAAATAGCCAGCTATTTGCTAACATGTTTGTCTTAACAACTTTATTTGATGGTAATGTCAATAAAGTCTTTTCAGCTCGTTCTGCTCCCCCCAAGTGACAAAAAAATCAATCAATACACCTTTAACCAAACAGAAGATGCACCTAGTAAATAAACAAACAAATAAATAAAAGAAGTGGAAATTTGAATATTTGAAAGTATTCTGTTTGGTAACCTATTAAAAAGAATGTAGATTGTACTTTCCAAATTGCGATCCAAACAATGTTGACAGTACATTACTTAGCAAATTCTAAATGCAAATGCTCAAGCATGACTTATATTATTTTAAAAAGCAAATAAAAGGAAAAACAATACATTAGTCTAATGGCTATGTAATTACTTTTTTTTGTATAATAGCATGTGTAGCCACGGATACATAACTTAAAATTAAACATTTCAGTTGTTACTCACGTGTGGATATACAGTATACTGTATAGAAGCCTCCTGGTCATAGCCTAGAGCTGAAAGGACCATTCTGTTCATCCTGCTGCTATTAACCAATGTAAATAATGTGTGAAGAAAAACATTTTCAGCATCAAAATAGCCAAAAAACCCCCCAAAACAACATTTCCCAGAGTGCTTCGGGAGCAGGGCTGTGCCGGGGAACACACCGGGGTGTGGCGCACTCACGCGCCCCCGCTACACACTCACGCGCAACGGCAGAGAGTTTTTCCGAGTGGGTGTTTCACTTTCCGTCCTTCTTCTCGTCCTCCCTTCGTTCTCCGCAGGGTCTCTCTCCGTCTGCTCCCCGAGCTCCATCTGTCAGCTGCGGCTCCGCGGTAAGTTCCCCCGCGTCAGCCGGAGCACTTTCCGACTGTCCCTGTATAACTTGCGTGGGGAGGGGGGGTCAGCAGCACCAGCCAGGTGAGCGGGAAGGGCCGGGGTCTACCTGTGGACAAAAGGGAGACACGGCCGGGTCCTCGGAAGTTTGACAGCTACCGTTGACTAGACAGGAGAGTAGACAGAGCGGGGAACTCGATTAAAACTGATAGGGACTAAGTTAATCACGGGCGTTTTAAGTCAGTACATCTGGTCCTCAAAGGGAGTTTTGTATTTGTCTCATTTATTACCTTGTTTTTCTCTCTCTCTCTCTTCAACAGACCTTCCTCTAACCGTCGAAGAAACCTCCGAGTCTGTCAAAATGGTGAGTCGCTTTCATTCGGCAGACTCTTTCAGCTGTCAACCCAAAGGAACACGACAAACTTCATATTAAACGAATGCCAAACATAATAATTCCTCAAGAAGTCTCTGTAAAAATCCGTTATTTATGCAAATCTATGACTCACGGCTGTTTTTTACCCTCTGAACTCCAAGACAACGCCCACTTTATTCCACATTTTATAATGCTAAGATTTTATCTGACTTGTAAGGATAAGTCAATAAGAGATGGATGTGTATTTACTCATGATAAAGTTTAGATATTTTCCATTTTACACTAAACATAATAGTATAGTTTGTTAAGTTTAGTCAATGGCAGCACATCGGAGTAGGACAAAACACAGAATGTGCCTGGCAACCATGTACATGCAGCTGAATAAGTACTGTCTGTAATTCGGTGTATTTTAACAGAGATTTTGTCAATGGAAACTTTAACACATGAAACTTTCTAGTTTATTAAGCTATGTGTGTGTGTGTGTGTGTGTTTGGGCTTGTATTTCTTTGTTCGTGATGACCAATTTCAGTTTGAACATCCTGGCCCTTCCTCGCCGCTTAAAAAAGGCTCTTTGAAGATTTAACCCTTGTTTTTCAGGGTTAAGGTTAGAATTAGGTTTTGAGTAAAAGTTGGAGTTTGGCATTTAGTTGTGATTGTTAAGGTTAGGGGCTGGAGAATACATAATGCCAACGACGGTCCTTACAAGTATGAAACGTCAAGTGTGTGTGTGTGTGTGCGCGCGTCTTAAGTGTGCATACTTCTGGGGCTGCAAAGAGTTTTCATTTGGGGGAAGTTGGGAAGTTTAGTGTATGAGTCATGTGGGCTCCATCCCACTCGGGTGGGTCTCTGTGTCTCTCTCCGCCTCTCTGCCTGTTTAATACACCCATTTCTAGCCTGGAGTTTACAGCCTCCCTCCCTTCTCTTAAAGGGGAACCAGTGCCTTTTCTGCATGTCAGGGTGGAGTTGTTCCGTCACCATAAAAAATTGTGACTATATTCATGATAATAATCGGTCATGCTCCTGTTACGCTGCTGCAGTCTGCAGGTGGTTTAATCTGGGGTTATTAACCAGACTCACAGGGGTCAGCTTTAATAGGACTAAGATCTAACTTGACTTAAAAGAAAACTGTGGTGGTATTCGGTTTTTCTTGTTGTCAGCGAATCCAGTGAAAAGACTAAAACCAACAGTGAATTGATCTTACTAACATGTATTGTCCGTGTAGCTGAAGCCTGATGCAGCATATTCATTTGTACCACAGAGCTCCATTGTTGTCCCAAAACTGTTAAAAACACATCAGTGAGCCACACCTTTGCACTTGGTGACACGATTAAGGTCACTGGAGTGTGTTTTGATGCAGGCCCACATGCTGTGCACTGTCCTGGAGCTTTAAATACTCACTTGCACGTGTAATTGTATTAATTGGCAGCCGGAAAAACACCAACACTGACAAATACACTATTTATTGCTGTTTGAGTGATGTTTGCTAAAAACCTCAGTTCCCACCTCTTTTAGCAAACTGCTACGCCTTTTTTTTTTTTTTATAAATGTGCCACTTTATATTTGTGACAGTAGGAAAGAATGGGCCTGGTAACAGCGCTGCAGCCAGGAGTTTAGAAATATTGAGGTCATATGTTCAAGCAGCCTCCCTTCCTCCCAGTTTTAAAGGGAACTGAAATTCTGTAAAATATTGTATTCATTTGTATTCATTTGTATTCATTTTCATGTGAATACATTTAAAGATCGACTTCAGACATGTTTTAAAACATATAAAAATATTCTGCTTTGACTTATCATTTATGTCTGATCTGTTTTTTTCTTTTTTTGTTTTGTTTTTTTTTGTTTGTTTTTTTCCACAAACAAAGTTCAATTACCTTGTTAATTCTTACAATTCCACCTGTTCATTCTCCCCTCATCGAAGTATCCAGAATATATGGACTTATATATATTGTTCATTTCAAAAGTTTAACTAGTGGACAAATTATGTCTCCTCCTTCACTGAAAAGTCCATTATCAGTGTGTTCACTTATTTCTTCATTTTTCTCAGACTGAAAGTTGTCAAAGTTAAGGACACCGAGTCTAAACATTTTGGGATCCCACTGAACATCCCACCTCATTCTTTAATCTGTGAAAGACTAATAATTCACATCCAAGCTCTACAATATTGACAGCAGCGGTACCTTTAACATTAAAAAGCATTATATGGCAATATGATTGGGACTTCACTTCATACAGGCATGACTACATGGAGTGTGTACAGTCTCAATGGTAACTACAGTCCATAAATGTAGGGGGGGGGGGGTTGATAGGAACTTTGTGTTGTCACTGTCTGTGCTTTAAAGCAGAGATACCAGTTGTGACAGCCTCTGTTTGCTTACGGAGGGCCAACATACCTCCATCAGAAGCCCCCCACCTCAGCCATGTCTGGACTAGCTCCATACGACACAACTCATTACCCGCTATAGGAGCTGAAGTTGAGTCTTACATTCCAGTGGAGATGATCTGCATTATGTTGTGTTGTTGTCTAAATATCTCCTCGTTTGTCCGCGCAGCTGTCTGCACTGCACGTTGATTAGATTTTTGTTTAGCTTGTGGTGATGAGTGTGTTTATGAAAAAGGAGAGCTCGTGGACATTTTGGCATTTCTTCCTGCAGGAAAAGACAGAATCCCGGTTGTTCACAGCAACTTGTTTTTTGGACACGTTTTCCAGATTTTCAGGGTCAGAGTTCCAGACATTCCCCGAGGTTTTCCGCTCTAAACATCTATTAAGCCTGTAATATGAAGCAACCACTTGTCTATTTTATTATTAATATATAAGAGTTTTAAGGAGTGTCTGCAGGATTGTCACAGGATGAAACACTTACTAAAATCGATGGCAAAGTTAATGTTCTTTCAGCCTTATCGCATTCTTACAGGCTTCACTGGCAGTACGTCTGTTTCGAAATATTTGTTCCACATTCAGAGGAATTATTTGCCAGATTTTCATGCTGAATTGCCGTCATCCATCATATTTGAATCACCAAATAAATCTTCAACCAAATATTTATGAAAGCATTTATCAGAAAGAGATTGATTAAGTATAGTCTGCCATGGTATAGAGGGGTAAGGTCTTTGATGAGAATAGGCATATAAGGAATCTGAGATAATATGTATTAATGTCAGCATCAAGCTACAGATTGATTAAGCATGCGCTGCAATGTCACAGCATTTAGTTAATATCTGATAAGAAACCATGGGCAGCAGACATATGTACTTTATTATAAATACTTTTCAGAAAAATTCTCTTTTAAAGCACCCACTTGGTTTGGGACAAATGTAGCAGGATTAAATAATGTTGCTGGGTTTACAGTAACATACACAAACAGACTTATGTCTACGTCGCTTTAATGCCACTGAGTACAAGAGCATTAAGAAAGACGATTTTTTTATTTATTTATTCTTTTTTTTTAGTAATCAAACAACAAAAAGAAGACATTGGAGACAAGAGGACAGTTAGCCATAAAAAATGCAAAGAAGTCTCCTGAAAACCTGATGCTTGCTTCTGAATCGTGTTAATAGCCCCAGTATTTCCAATTAATGATTCCAATTAAAGATCTAAATATTGTTTCTTTCCAATTCAGTAATATGAATTTTTTTTATTTTTTTTTTTTAGGTTTACTTAGTGAGAGTAAAATGTATTTGCTGTCATGTTTGAAGGTTTTAAGCTTGCTGCGGTTGCAGACAAGGCGAGGGTCAATGGGACAATATGACCAATTACGGTGGTTTAAGTTGATGTGATCTTTTAGTAACACATGAGGACACTAAATAAGGTGTGTATATAATTGTCAGGTACTTGCTTTATGTTATGCTAGAAGTTGTCAGTGTCTGGAAGTCCCATGAGAAATAATCCGCAGTAGGTATAATGGATTCTGTGCAATATTTTTTACTATATTATCTGTATATTGCAGTTGGAATATTTTAATGTATTTAGAAATGCAGTACAGAGGGTATCAGATTTAAGTTTTTTTTTTTTTTAGAAAAAAAAGACATCACTTTGGAAAATCTACACTAGAATAATCCTCCTCTGTCCACATCTTCCATGTTGCAGGCCAGCAAAGGAACTGTGAAAGCCTGCGGAAACTTCAACGCCAGTGCGGATGCTGAAGTCCTGTACAAGGCCATGAAAGGGCTGGGTAAGATTGTGTGTGTGTGTGTGTGTGTGTGTGTGTGTGTGTGTCTGTGTGTGTGTCTGTGTGTGTGTGTGTGTGTGTCTGTGTGTGTCGTAAATCTGCTGTCAGCTCAGTGTTTTCTGATACATTGGAGGCATGCCAATCTGTAGTACTCCTCCAACAGACCAGTGGGAGAGTGGTATTAGGGGAGTTCCCCTCCGAACAATTACTGTAGTAATGTGTTCATGACTCACTGCTGTCCGGGCAGAGCTCCGCCCGGACAGCAGTGAGTCATGAACAAATGAGCAGAGAGATGAAATCTGAGACACGTCACTGTGAGGAAACACACATGCTTTCTTCCGCTGAAGGCTGTAATTATGTGGATGTAATACTTGTAATCAAAACTCTAGCTAGACAGAGTGTGCTCATTGCTATGCAACGCATATATCATGTGAGAATAGTTATAAACAAACACTTACAACTTGGCTGGGTAACCATGGTGCTTGTTGCCATAGGGACTGATGAGGATGCCATCCTGCAGCTGTTGACGGCCCGCAGCAATACCCAGAGGCAGGAGATCAAGGCCGCCTACAAAACTCTGTTTGGAAAGGTTGGACTGCCTCATAATCACATGACCACACATAACATCACAGCTCCAACTTGAAGGCTTCAGTATGCTTCAGACAACCTGTCAATCGACCACATTTAAAGGCATAACGTTTATACCTGTTCCAAACTGCCACACTCAAAACCGTCATATTCTTCTCCTGGCTAAATCCCACTGCCTCCCTAATCTCTCTCCAAGGTTTGGGTGTATCTTTGCAGGCTTGAAGCAAGGCTTTACCTACAATCACTGTCTCTATAAATATATGCACAGTTAATCCAATCTGTGTACATGTTTGCCTCTAAAAATGAAATAATAGAGTACAGAAACAAAATAACTCATTCACACTGCATCAACAGTAAAGAAAATCATAAACTAGACAAGTTACTGAAACATAATGATCTTCAGCAGCTGTATAGTATTTCACTACTGATAAATAGAAAGCACCAAAAATGGATTGTTTTGAGTAAATTAATCTACAGGCAAATACTCCACAATAGGTCCACAGTCCTACTATAAATTGATAAACATCTTTATCTCTTTGCTCCTCTAAAACACAACTAGCTGAAACCTCTTTTACATGATTAAAGACAAGGCTAAACTGGACCGTAGCTGCACGCACACTTAAAGGAATAGAAAGCGAATATTTGAGAGTTAAGTGACAGGGGTGATGCCACTCTCTCACAAGCTAAACATAAGGTGTTAATGGGAGAGCATTAGAGGTGCTGGTGGGCAGATTTTGTTGAAAGAGTGGGGCTAGCTGTCTGTTTGTTTTTGATTTTTTTACCTCAGTTTCCAGTCTTTATCCTAAGCTAAGTTAACCAGCTGCTGGCTGTACATGTAGCTTTATATTCACTATAGAGACATGAGAGTGGTATCAATCTTTTCACCTACCTTACTTGGTCAGAAAGTAAATGAGCATAATTCCCAAAATCTTGAACCAAATCCTTTCTATTCCCACACTTTAAAGTTGAGCAGAAAACTGTGTGTTGCCACTGCACAGTTAATAATCACCGCCCAAACTGATTTGCTTTTGCTGAATTAACCAATTGAGCTAAACAGGGGACTAGCCGATTCCTACTGTTATACTTTTCTGAACATTTGGAAACCTCAAAAAAATTTGAAAGCATTTGGGTCGTACAAAAACAAATTGACAAAATGTGAAGAACTGAAAAAAACATCTTGAGACAGAAGTTCAAACCCTGCTACTTTCTCACATCCCCACACTTGGCCAGCCGCTGCGTAAAATGAGTATAATTTTGGGATGGACTGGATGCAGGCCTGCCTGAGAGCGCCTGACGCTGGTCAAGCTCTCTTCATTTGAAGCATTCTGAGGCCTTTGAACCCAGTGACCACTCACAACATCAGAGCTCCAAGCCATCGCTGTCAATGTAGTACAAATCGTCAGCAGAAAATCCATTCAGTATAAACGACATGACACACTAACCATAGCAAAATAATCCAGCCACACACAACAGACATAAAAATGCCGAACTGCGTAGCGTTACAGTGCAGTCCGACACTCCGGGCTTATGTTGCAGCAGAACTAATTAAAGAACATACTGTATCTCCCTGACAGGATCTGGTCAGTGACCTGAAGGGAGAGCTAGGGGGCAAATTTGAGACCCTGATCGTGGCTCTGATGACCCCGCCCATCTCTTATGATGTGACATTACTTCGCAATGCCATCAAGGTAGGTGCTACAGTTAATCAGATGTGGACATAAATTTTAGCAGCAAGAGCAGCTGGAAACTGAAGTGTGAGGTCTGTCACACACCCCCCCCCCCTTTTGACCTCTAGGGGGCAGGAACAGATGAGAAGGTGCTGGTGGAGATCCTCGCCTCCAGAACATCTCGGCAGGTGAAGGACATTGTCGCTGCTTATAGACAGGGTAACACACACGCTCTCACACACACACGCACACACACACACTTACACTTACACTTACACAGACTAACACTCCACAGTAAATTCACCTGAGCTTGTAAACATACTGATATAGTGTTTATTCTATAGTCACATTTAGTTTAACTTATCCTGAGCAGTGATTTGATCAGTCATTTGACTAAAACTTTAGACTGTAACTATATTTAAAACCTGCAACACTTTTTTTTTTTTTTTATCTAAGATTTTTCTGTATGACATTAAATATTCATGACAAAATAAGTAACAAAGTCAAAGCTAAGGGAAAAAAATCCTTAGTTATTATTTTTGAATCAGTTTAACACTCAAAAACTCACTACAAACCAGTGAGAAGAACACAAAATACAACAACCTCTCACATGAAATAACCACTACTGTTCTAACTTAAGCATAAAATTGTGTGTACCTGACGCTCATAGTAAAAATCCGCTTGAGAGGCTATCATATAGCATATATAGATGCTATCAGTGTTGCCTGTGAAGTCTTCCATCTATTTATTTATTTGAACTAAAGCATCTACGGAATTATTTTTACCGCTACTGTTGCACATCCAACTGGGTCAGACGTTTATAATTTCATTACAGTGTGCAAAAATGATTCAAGAGACCTTGCCAGTAGTAATGATTAACTAAGAGGGCACCAAGTATGTTGAAGTGAAGTTCTTCCTATTTAGCGATGTTTGTTCCTCATAGGTCCACTGGTTTGTGTTGGACACAAACCAGATGAACAGATGTTTTCCTGAGTTGAACAAATTAAATGGAGCTTGAAGGTTCATTCCTGACTCTGGAAATAGCAGTTTGACTAGAAATTCTTAACCCAAGGACCACTCAGTAGATTTCTTTCAAAGCTTTCAGCTTTTTAACAGTTTAACAATGTGACAGTTTTTACAACAGCACATAATAATTTTCACAATGGAGTGGTTGAATCTGAGTGAGGAAAATACACTCAGTTTGGCAGTGTATTAGGTACACCTAGCTAAATCTAATGCAGTCTAATACAACAGTCCTGCAATAAATCCTCCTTTGTGAACGTTATAATGTTCAGTTTTAGTTGAAACCGTTTCCGTGAGGTGTTGATTCAGCTTTTGTCTGAAACTATTTCAATAAAAACCGAACATAATAACCTTGAAGGGAGGCTTGATTGCAGCACTGTTGTTACTAGACTGTATTAGTTTTGGCTAGGCGTTCCTAATAAACTTCCAACTGAGCGTGGCTTGTGCGTTTTGAAAGATGTGGTTGTTGTATTCATTTTCTATCAAATCAGTGAAGGGTGATGCACAGTTTAGGCCACAGTGACTGCTGTTGTGCTTATTGTGAAGTCAGCTGTAAGCTGCATTACTTTTTTTTTTTTCCAAGATTAAGGCTATCTGCCTGTTGTGTGTCTTTGCGTGTTTTCCCTCAGAGTATGATGACGATCTGGAGGAGGATGTATCTGGTGACACATCAGGTCACTTCAAAAGACTTCTGGTTATTCTGCTGCAGGTAAATTACAGTTATCTTCTCCTGTCCTGTCCTGTCCTGTCCTGTCCTGTCCTGTCCTAACAGAAATGTTTTGTTTTTCCTCAGGCGAACAGGCAGCAGGGGATCCAGGAGGGAATGATCGAGAGTGACGCTCAGGTGAGTGAGTTATTCTCTGCTGGTCAGTAAATATTTGTACTCTTCACCATCAATAGCCTCTTTGTCTTTTTGTCTGAGGGTGTGTGTTTGTCACATGTGTTTGCGGATAGGATCTAAATGCTGGGCTTTGAGTAGGATGTGTGTGTGTGTGTGTGTGTGTGTGTGTGTGTGTGTGTGTGTGTGTGTGTGTGTGTGTGTGTGTGTGTGTGTGTGTGTGTGTGTGAGAGACACCCTCTAGTGGTGGGAGCAAGTAAAAATTCTCTCAAATTTTCTTGGTTAGATTTAAAAGAAATTAAAAAGGCAGAAAAGTACTGTGAGTGAATGATGACTCACTTTCAGTTCTGTGCAGAATTTTTTTATTTCACTTGTTCAGTTGTATTTTTTTTATCAGTAATAACTGTGATTGTTACTCTCTGGTCATGTCTCTCTGATTTGACCACAAGGTCATGTTCAGCTTGTTCCTGCTCAGCACAGGACCAGCATCCAGCATGTGTTAGACCAGGCCTCATCAGAAGGTCACAGCCTGTATCAGAGAAGTTGCACAATGATTAACAGGATGGGAAACCAGAGAGAACATACTGTTTTTTCCGAGACACAATTTTTTTCAGACTTGTGAATCACCATTACCATTGACCTCTTTAGACCTCTACAAATTATCCAAATATAGCAAAGAAAAAAAATTTTTTTTCTTTTTTTTTTTTAAAGTGGTCACAGTAGACATACAGTATCCAATGAGTGAAAAAGGGTTACTGGTAGACATAGTTGTTTGTAACAAGGTAAAAGGTTGGAATTTACTATATTAAAATGATGTTAATAAAGCTCCAAATCATTTAGCATGACTGCTTTTTGCCATATTATATTGGATGTCATATGATTTTTGCATCTGTGTGATATGTGCGTAGTTTGATTTGTCAGGTATTTAATTTGCTGCATTAGCCAAAAACAGACATTACTGTCTGGTGTCAGCTCCACGCCCCCAGTTTGTAAAACATGCTTTAAATTGAAAATCTTTAAATTTCATCTCAAAGTTAATCCTTAGTCTCCAAGTCCATGCCGAGATATGTGGGCGACGACACTTGAATTAGTCAAACTTTTTACAGGCTGTATAGTGGTTTCAGGGACTAGTAAATTGACTTTGAAATCTAAAATTGGTGAAATGCTACTTTTTTATTCTAGTTTAATTGCTTTCAGGATTTTGAAGGACAAACAATGTGTGATGTATACAATTCTTTGTGGTTGTAGGAACTCTTCAAGGCAGGAGAGCAGAAGTTTGGCACCGATGAACAATCGTTCGTCACCATCCTTGGCAACCGGAGCGCCGAACATCTTAGGAGAGGTGTGTGTGTGTGTGTGTGTGTGTGTGTGTGTGTGTGTGTGTGTGTGTGTGTGTGTGTGTGCCTGAGAGCTGAGGGGTTGCAGCAAGAGGTAGAAAGCTACTGTAATTATTTTTGCAGTCTCACATCATAATCGGACTAATTCTGAAGCTGTGTGTTTCAGTATTTGATGCTTACATGAAGCTGTCTGGATATGAGATGGAGGAGAGCATCCAGAGGGAAACATCTGGGTGCCTGAGAGACCTGCTTCTCGCCGTGGGTACGAAACAAATCCATACCGCCATACTGGTTCTGCCTTAATTTCTTCTGACAGGGTAGAGACTTATAACAGCCGTTTTTAAATTGTTGCCTGTCATTTCTGTTTTTTCCCCTAAAGTGAAGTGCGCAAGGAGCGTTCCAGCCTATTTTGCTGAGACCCTGTACTACTCCATGAAGGTGAGACAACAAACAGCTGCGGAGGTTTAGAGTGGGGATGTTTGAATGTCGTTTAACCTATTTCTCAAAAACACATCATCATGATATTGGTTGTAATTGTGACTAATCATAATGCCAGCAAAATGTTGCCATTGATGCTAGAAATATTCCTACCCCTCACATTGGTGCTTTTATTCCGGGGTTTTTATTTTTTTTATTTTTTTTATTAACACAGGACTCTCATCATATAGATTTAGCATTTATTGTATGTTAAAGTGCCGATGGTCATTATAAAATTGAACTTGATAATTTAATAGCAGAAAGTTAGGTGATAAGCCAAAGAACAAGTGATTTGTTTTCTGGTGATGTTCCAAATCCAGGCTCAGATCTTTATGGTTATTTTCTAATATTTTCACGATTTTCTCATAAAATACATCACAATCTTGGAAAAAAAACAAAAAACAGGCACGTCATTTGTTTTTTCATTTTGTGCATTTTGATGCCACTCTAAATCTAGTCACAGATGATCAATTTTTTAAACGGTTTCCATAGTTACAGTAGAAAATGGTGCAGTGTTGGCAGATTTTTCACATTCTCTGAGATCTTTCTGTGTTACATCAGTTTTACATGTGTACACCACGTGTACTGTGGACTGTAAAGAATCAGTGCTTGTTAAAAATGTGGTGCTGCTATCAAATGTGTTGTTTATGTTTATTGGGCATAAAGTCATGATATGTTTATGTGTTTGTTGCAGGGTGCCGGTACTGACGACAACACCCTGATCAGAGTGATGGTGACTCGTAGTGAGGTGGACATGTTGGACATCAGAGCTAAGTTTAGGAGCATGTTTGCCTGCTCTCTGCATTCAATGATCAAGGTATGATGTGTAATATAATATAATAAACTGCGCCACACACACACAAATATGTAGTTAAACCAGTTGCCACCTATGAATCCTTTTTTCCTTTTCCTAAATTTTACCACATGTGTGTGTTTTTTACAGGGAGATACTGGCGGTGACTACCGTAAGGCCTTACTGTTGCTCTGTGGTGGAGATGACGCGTAACCAAGGCCACAAGCAATAACGTGAACCACACCTGAGGGGCCTCTTCTCTCAGTGGGCCCTTTGTGCTGTCGGCTCACAGAGACAACAAGCTAATACAAAGTCAGAGTTCATTACAACAAAACTGTCTTGTGTGTGAGACACGGCCCATCGGGTCTTTTTAAACTATATGATTCCAAATGTTGTCTTTGAAAGGTAGCTAACATTTTGTTCATGTCCACATTAATGCAACTTTCAGTTGACTAATATCTTCACTGAAACTAATGTATTATCATTTATAATTCCAAAGTATCTGATTACACTCATTTTTGTTTGCACTTTTAATAGGAGCACCAATATGCAAAAATAAACATTTCAGTTGATGAAGTTCAATATTGAATTATTTCTTTTTCTGGATCTGATCAGCCTGTGTACTAGTTTCGGTTGGACGTGCACTGAACTCACTTGACCACTAGAGGGGGCTAGAGTAATGTTAAGAGAGCTGAGCTGCGGCTGTTTGAATTTTAAAACACCTCGAAAGCACCCATGCCACTATTTGGCCTACTAATAGACGGTGATGAAAAGTAACTAAGTACATTTACTCAAGTACTGAGCTTAAAGACAGTTTTGAGATACTTGTACTTTACTTGAGTATTTCTATTTTATGCTATTTACACTTCTACTCCAGTAAATTTCAGAGTAAATCATTGTAATGTATACAGCACTGCATTTATTTCACAGCTATACTAAAGGCTTACTTTGCAGATTTTACACAGGGTAGAAATAGCATTATTATTTTATAAGAAATTATGCATTATTTAACCCCCCCCCCTCAACCATTTAGAACATTAAAATATTGCCAACACACATTTCACTAGTAATAATTAATGATATAATACTGATAATACATAATTTAAAAGTCTGAAATGAGTCATTCTGCACAATAAGTCCTTTAATTTTGATACTTAACATTTTGCTAACAATAATTGACTTTTCAAGTACATTTTTTGGTGTAAGACTTTACTTGTAATTGTGTATTTTTATATTGTGGTATTGCTACTAGTGCTTGTATTTAAGATCTCATGTTTTAAAAACTTTATAGTAACTGTTCACACATGGTGGAATACATGTCGAATGAACAGTGCAATAACTCCAAGCTCAGTGCCTTGAATCCTTGGAATAATGTTGTTCACACAGATGCAGGATAGTTCAAGTTTTGAAAGCAAACTGTGAGTGAAAGCCCTAAACATTCGATGGGAGCATCTGTGCCATCACAAACCATCATTCTTCTTAAAGGGTCAGTTCATGCAAATCACTGAAGTTATGCAGCGGTTTTATTTTGAGGGTATCTGTTTCTTGAAAGAGATTTTTTTTAATTAATTTATTTTTTTCCCCCCTCTACAATAAAGGTAAGGAATGGAACTTAATTTGTGGTGCTCACAGCCTTGAAAAACCACATTTAAATCTTCTGGAAAATAATCCTCTTGACTTGATACCCCCAAGACGTAGGTGACAAACTAGGCTTTTCAGTCATTTGGGTGACCCTTTTAAATATTCTAAATCTGGAGGTGGCACAAACATCCCTTCACTGCTGTCAACATCACATATAGGGACTTTTCACTGCTGCAGGAGATTATCCACTGATGAAGAGGCCTCATTAAAAGGTTGTAATTGTCACTGTTATGCTCTTTGCATTCATTGTACCTGCATGGACGGTTGTTTAGAATGAACTTTTGGCCTGAACTTCCCGTGCTTTAACTAAATGAATGCCTGAAGAATAGCATAAATTAACCGTTGCCACTAAAATGATTTTTAAAGGAAAATTTTTTGTTTTCTGTGTGTGTGTGTGAGTTTGTGAGTGTTGAAGGAGGGGTCACCTCGAGTCCTGTTGCACTATTCTGTTATTCTTTTCACGGAAGCGGTTGCCATTGATTGTTGCCAGAGAAACAGGCAGCCAATAACGAGGGCCGAACAGCAGGGTGTGGGGTCAGGCCACCTCGAGCCACAGGAAGAACAATACCCTCCGACTCCTCCCCCTCGCTGCTTTGCGTGTTTTTGGGTGTGGGAGTCTGTAGGTGGGCATGTGTTCGGTCAGCTTTGTAGGTCAGATCTGAAGTACTTATTGGAGCGTTGAGTTGTGTTTTGATGGGGGTTTTTTTCCCCCTCCTGACACCCCGCCCCTCCTCTCCTTCATCGTATTGGTTGAGGCTCTGTGAAGTTCAAGCTCAAGTTGACTCTGATGGGGAAGTTTGTTTTCCAGCAACAGCTACCATTACACGTGAATGACAAATGGCTTTAATGAGACTTTATGCAGCATAATTTCATCAATAATTGTCTGAACGTGCAACTGGAGAAAAGTGACGCAGTACACTGATATAGAGCTAAAACAAATATTTGATTAATTTGTTGGTCAATTAACATAAAATTAACCTGCAACTATTTTGATAATCGATTAATAAATTTATTCATTTTTGAGCATCAAAACGCCAAACTCCTCTACAGCTCCAGCGTCTAAAATGTGATGACTTGCTTCTCCTCTTTGTCTTATCTGTTAGTAAACCGAATATCTTTCGGTTTTTGACCGCTGGTTGAACAAAACAAGCACTATTGGGCCCTGGGAATGTGTGATTTCTCTATTTATTGAAACTGTACAGACTACGCGATTGATCAATTAATCAAAACAATAACCAACAAAATCATTTATTATGAAAATAATTGTAAACTGCAGCCCTACATTCATGACATTGTGTTAATCTCTGCCAAATCGTCACTATATGAGGGGTGATGAACAGCTTCTGAATGGTCTTATTATGACACATACTTTAAAGTTTACAACTATAGACTTACTTGAATGTAACAAGATGATTATAAATGCCTGCACAGTAGTTTGATATAGTAACATACAAAATAACAAAGAATAAGGTATTATATTTTCAGATAGTTGTGTTTAATGAGTTTTAACAACAGATCTACGATTAACAAAGCTGCGGATGGTTTTATGTCACACCTGCCAACTGTTGCTTTCCGTGAAACGGCGTGAGGCGGATTTCTTCAGCTTCTTTCATGACCTGACATCAAGTCGGGATCACGAATCCGTAGTGTTAAGAGTAATCTGGTGGTCGAAGCTGTCATAAATCCGTAACAGCCGAATTCCTAAAGGCGTGCTCTGGCATTCCAGGCTCGCTGTTTTCAGAGTCCTTTGTATCAAACCACCCTCCCATTGTAGGTTGGAGCCTCCATATTTCTCAGTCACATTGAAGTCGAGCACAATTGACTTTCTACCAGCTCTCTAAAGCCGATGTCACTAAGTGCTTTGCGTCAGCAGTCAAAAGCAACAGACTTAAAACACAGACAACACATACGATTTAAAAAAAATAAAATCAAATTAAATCAAATAATACTTGTGACCAGGAGCCTGAGCAGGGCTGAAACAGGCGTCTGGGTATGTGTTTGTTGGTATGGTTGGACAGGCTGAGACATTCTCCTGCAGCGAGCTCTGTCGAGATCTGCTCCAGCCTCAGACCACAAAAGACGTGAAGACCATGTCTGTTCAACAACTTTGCTCAAATCATCACTTTGCACTTCGGTCATACGTGTTGAAGTTTCTCACATTGTGGGTTTTATTATAAAATTGTGTGTCCAGTCATTAGTGTAATGTATGGAATAAAATGTAAGGGATTTAATGAAACTGAAAGTAATAGATACAGTTTCTGAACAAAGTAGAAGCTGAGAGACAAAAGTACCAGAGTATTTCATTTCAATCAATGGATCACAGAATATTTAATGATATAAAATAATATTGTAATAATAGACACAACAGAGAATTCCTAACCAACAGACAAAATAATGGGCTAAAATAAACTTCGGCCTCACGTGTTTCGCAAGAAGTCAGTTTTTTCTTCTGTTGGGTGATGAGCCTGGGCCACATGACTCGTCAGACACTGTCATTCCAAACTCGGGGTCACAAAGTAAACCTGAAATGTCCCGCGATGATGAACAGGATAGCAAAGATAAAACTAACTCCTGCTACACAAAAGCCAAGATTCAGTGGTGGCATATCACGGAGGCTGTTCTAAAACGGCTAAAGTGCAATCGAGAACAATAATTTGTGGTTATTTTTCAGACTTTCCTCTAATATTTGCTTTTTTTTCTCGTGATTCTCGCAGAAAATTCAACAAAGCCTCCCTCATCTTGTACTGCATAGCAAATCAAATTGTTTCTCCCAGCAAAGGCTGGCACCTTTGACATCAAAGTCCTAAACGTTAAATGCTTAGGAGAAGACGGGCTTAGAAACCTGTTTGCACCAGTTCACTTCGTCGGGAAAACACTTGTGTGCACACGGTCAGGGGCGGATCTGCTGTTTGCGCGATCGTGCTTTTACTTGCAAACCTCGAAGGGCTTTTAAAAGAAGTTATTTTAATACTTTGAGTAGAGGAGTCAGAGACCGGTGCCTTCACAGGTGTTTGTTTAGTTTGTAAAGCACCAAGGCTGCCTTCCTCATGGAGAGAAAGAAACAAGATGAGGCATGCACCTATTACACCAGACATGAAAAGGAAAAGGACACACATACATACAGTAGAGTTGATGATTACTGACAATAACCTGCTCTCCCTCAGGGATTTCCTCACCTTGTTAAAGTATTACAGGGGTTATTGACAGTTTCAGAGTAATTGTATTGACCCGGCTGCTAGTCTGTGGTACTTACAGGCTTTATGAGTCACTGAAAACTGTAGTTTTGGTGAGTAATATTCAGCCCGTGGAAATGCTTTTCTCACGTGTAGAGGAGCCTTTTTGCCTTTACTTGATAGTGGACGGTAGAGAGGTGACAGAAAACGAGGGGAGGGCAAAGGCGTCGGTCTACTCCGTCAGAACCGCATCCCTCACACCTTTCCGCCGTTGGACTCGGGTGTCTGTGTCCGACAATATCTGTAACTTTCTGAAACCAACAATCCATAATTCGCAGCCAGTGAAACAGCTGTAACTGGCCAACTGTGGTAGGTAAGAAAGGAGCCAAGGATTGTACTTCTCTCCCGAGATTTTTTCCCCCCTTCTATGCACAACTATTTCTGTTACTTCTCATGTGAACAACTATGCAATATCTGAGTATTTCCATTAAATGCTACTTTATACTTCTACTCCACTACATGTCAGTGGCAAATATTGTACTACTGTACTTTTACTCTGCATTTATCTGACAGCTATAGTTACTTGCTTCTTTACAGATTCAGACTATTAACCTTTCAGCTGTCCCACCCGTGGGACGCTTTGGCCTTGGTAGTGCTACTTTAGTTGCGTTTTGGTCTGTAATGGACTCAAACTTCAGGCAACCTTGACAAATTATTTATTGTTTGAAAGCTGCAAGTCTCCCGAGAAAAGCATTTTAAGATCCCCATACCACTGCAACAGCTGTTGACACAGAATTGGTTCAGACTTGTGGCGACGGCTCCAAAGTATTTTCCACACAAAAGGTACCACTACAGGTCTTATATCCCCCTATTTTAAGCCTCCCAAAAAGTCTTACGTTTCTACGATGTTTGTTCCTCTGCAAATAGTCATTCTACAAAATGACTGCTCTTTCTTTTGGTACTTTGAGGATGCTGTGGTGCTAATACTTCTGTACCTTTAGTTGAATCAAATTTCGAACACAGAACTTTCTATCGTGGTATGTACGAGGCAACGGGAAGGACGACCCAAATGGAGACAGGCAGTTGCTACAGCAGCAAAGCAGGTAACAGAATGGCGAGAGCACAACAACACGCAAAGCGTTAACGGTGGAACAAACTGGCAGGTGACCGGGGAAAGGCGGCTGGTATATATACACTGTGAGCTGATTGGGGAATGTGAAACAGGTGAGGAGGTGGGTGTGGGGAGAAAGGTGACTGAGACAGGGAGGACAATCCGAGGACATCTGGTGGACAGATGGAGGCAGGAGACGGAGGCAGAGTGGCCAGAATAAAAAGGGCTGAGGCAGGAACCATGACAGCTTTCACTTGTATTCCTTATTTCTGTGGTATTGCTACTTAAGTAAAAGATCTGACTGCTTCTTCTACCCCTGATAGAAACTAGGAAAAAAGGAATCTATATCTGATCTGCTGAATTTTTCTTTGCAGATCGACTGACGTCTGACAACAATAAACTTGGCTCCAAGACCATCATCGTCCATCTGTGGAGCAGCCTGAGACAATGTTAGGAGCTAACATTACAGTTAGTGCGAAAAACATTTCTATCTCATATCTGTTGTGTCATAAATATTGACTGACCAGGAAAGACCATGAACACTTGATTTCCCTTTTTTCCATTTCAACACTCGACCTGTTGGCTTCAGTCGGGCTTCTGCAACGCCAACGATTCCAAAACACTCCCAGACCCTCAGTTGCAGCAATGATGAAGATAACAAACCGCAAGTCACAGAATCAAGAGACTGTGACTCCTGGATGAAAATCTACCCTTTTCCACACTGAACTTTAACTACTATGACGCACGTTGCATAACCTCTTTGCACGAATGTGAGTGGTGCTAATGATATTCAGATACATACCATACAGAGTTTGCACTGCCTGCAAGCTAATTCCAATGAAATCCCTAATGATCGGGCTGGTGAATTAAACACACACACACACACACCCTACTATCGTGAGCAGACATGTTACTAATGCTACAATTCAGTATCTGTTCATACGTGTGTTTAAGATCTTTTATCAGGCCTGCTAATCTGTCGCCCTCGGAGTGCACGAAACAAACTGTTGTATTATGGACAGGAAGTCACCCCTTAAGCACTCCCAGTTGAACAGTTCACTAACCGTGTTTTGGGTTGAGTTTTCTTAATTACACGTGTATTCATTTTTTTTGTGGTTGTTAGAGAAAGAAAGATTAAAAAAAAAAAAATACTAAAATTACGTTTTTGGACTGAGTGCTATTTCAGTCATTCTTTCTCCTTTTCACCTTCCCGATGTTAAAGCACTTTAATGTACTCAGACACACACATGAAGTAGCCACACTTGCCAGCAAACCGCTTAAAGCACTTTCCCCTCTTCTCCCGCAGGGCATTAGAAAGGTCTCTTGAAAGTATTGGCCCGGGGATCTCAGTGATTAGAGTACAGGTGAATGCTGGCACAGCAATAGCTGACTCACACACAGAGCCTTTTCGTCTTGAAAAGGGCAAGTTCAGATTCATTTTTGGGACTTTTCAATAGTTGGAGTGGTCATTCTGACACTTTTGGAGAATCGATGAATCTGTCAGTCATCCCGTCTACCACCCAGTTAACCATTCAGTCCATAAAATGTGGGCGAAAAATCCCCAGTACAAGGTTGTATATGCCTTCATTTATACAGCCGGCAGTTAGTTTGGTAACATATGAGAGCCGAATAAGCGGGAGAGGGTGAAAGCTTTTGTCAGTGTTGGACTTTAGAGCGCAGGCATACGGCAGTTTCCTGGTGGCGGTATGCACCAGTTTAACCTTGATTCATATCGAGCTCTAAAAGAGAGGGATTATTGGTCTCTGGTCGCCAGATCCAGACACCCGACTCCAAATGGATGAGGATGTTGCTCTGTAGCTGCTGGATGTGCAACTGTTTGCCATATCAACTTCTAAAGTGATGGTAGCTCTATGTTATGTTCACAATTTGTTTCCGCTGCCCCAAAGTGGCCAAAAAAACAAAAAAAAACAATAATAATTTAAAAAAATAATTATCGCAGGTTGCTGATGGCGGCTTTAAAGTTCCGGTTCAAAGTTGACTCTTGACTTTGGAAACAGCAGTGTCCGTTTTGTCCATCTACACTTCCATGGCAACTGGACAAACTTCATCTGTCGAGGTAAGGTCCGATACAAAAAAAGCTCCACAACAGCTACTGTGATATTCAGCGTACAATGCTGTAAAACAGAAGAACGAGCCAAACCCTTAGATTTGAAAATCAGAAACCTGTGAATGTTTAGGAATTACTAACAATTGATTGCCTGTCGTTGATTAACTGGCTGATTTAAAAACATATACAAGCTAAAACCTCAACCATTCGAAGTGCGGCGAGGCTTAAAAGCCCAAACAGAATCTGATTTATAGCTCTGCAGCTCTTCCACTCTCTGTCTGAGCCAATTATCCTACATTATCCCGATGGTGGATCTCCTTTTGATCAAAGCCTGCTGGAGCCAAGAGATAAAAGAAATAAACCCTGCTGATGACGCGCAGAGGTGGAGTGGAGGTGGTCGATCCTTACGGCGCAGACGATTGGATGGTATCCTCATTTCCTTCTTCACCCTTGACCTCTAACCTCTACCCACTTCCTCCGTGACTGTGTGGCGATGCTGGAATGTGTCCTTGGGCTCGGGAGAAGGAGTCAATAAAACAATATGTCTACAAAAATCCCTTTTGTGCCATCAAAGAGAGCGGGCTTCCATTAAAAGGTGGAAATCAGTCTCCAGTTGCCTTTTTAAGTGTGTGTCTGAGGGGAGAAAGAGCAGCAGATCAGAGGTGAAGACAGGTCAAGAACAGAGAGGAAAACATAAAAATCCACATCTGGGGTTGCACTTGTACAGGGATTTTACACACAAACACACACACACACGCACACTGCTCACACACGTGCACACACAGCTGGATCATAGACGTCTTCGCTTCCAATCCTGCTAAATAGAAATGGCTCCTAATGCAGCTGGCTGCTGTCACTGAGCAAGAAATTAGAGGCTGCTGCAGGAAACTGGAGGAACAAGCTCTATATCTGGATGCCGTGTAGAAGCACGGCACTTTTGTGTATGAAAAAAGAGAGAGTCTTTCATCGTGAGTGTAATTGGTAATTGGACCTCACTTATAAAGCGCTTTTCTGGTCTTATCGACCTCTAAAAGCGCTTTACACTACATGCTACGTCCACCCACTCAAACTCACATTCATACGGCGCTTTTCTATGCATACAGTGCCTTGTGTACATACATACGCACTCACACACCGGTGATACATCGGGGAAAATTTCGGGGTTCAGCATCTTTGCCCAAGGACACTTCCAACATGCGGACTGTAGGAGCCGCTCTACTTCCTGAGCCTCGGTCGCCCATGACTGTGTGGCGCTTTAACCTGAGGGCGTGTCAGCAGTGGGTGGGAAGCCAAAGTAGGCTCATTCACAAATGATTTAATCAACATAAAGTCTGAGATGATAGTGAATTTGTTAGGTTTTTTTTTTTTTTGGCTTCGGATACTCTCTGTAAGCCTTTTACACTACAAAAAATCTCCATTTTATCAAGCAAATTAAAAGTCTTGCTTTTCCAAGGCAAGTCAAAAAAAATGCCAATGCAAACTATCTAAACATCATGCTTTAAAGGATATGCTTACAATTCTTCAAATGTAGCTTAAAGCAGTAGTTGTCCACACTCTATGTACACTGAAACAGAAACATTCCTCTGGTCCATACTGGCCACTAAAAGAGCCTTTCTTTTTGTCTCTCCGTCGTAAGCGATTAACACGAAGCTTCAGCTGTCCGAATGAAACAAATCAGGGGGATATCTTCCAAAGTTTCCCTCTTTTTTAGTACAAATTTCCCTATTTTTTTTTTCTCTTCCTCCTCTTCTTCCTCTGCAGCTCAACAGGGAAAATATGTCTTTGGAACCATAAAGAATTTTTGTACTAAAAAAGGCTCTAGCTTTGGTCGATATCCATTTCATTTGCCTAGCTCAGACTCCCGAAGCCTCATATTAACTTCAGGTAAACTTCCGAATACACTGATTGAGGACTGATCTAAGCAAGCAAAACCCGTTCCATCGTTCACGTGGGCACCTCGCCATTGTTTTAAGACAGACTTGAAAAATTGTGAACCTATCCTATCCGTTCACCACCTCGTGCGGACTTTTGCCACTCCCTATAAAACTATTTCAGTACTTTAGAAAAAGCACAATTTGCATTTGAAACTAGGTAATTTTTCTAATGTGAGTCTGAAGAAGTTTTAAAGGTGCGTTCAACAGTGGGAGTCCTCAGGAGGCAGAAATCACAATTACCTTTTTGGACTCAGCACCTGGACAAGACAGATTTGCTTTTTTGTTCTGCGAAAGGATTATTAGTATCTTGGAAGGAGACATGATGAGGCCGATTTCTGCACTGAAATGACACTTGATTATAGAAGCTTTGTGAGACAAGTTGATTTGTACTGGTTGGAAACAATTTGTTGTTAGAGAATATATTTTTTTTAGGACTCAATACGAGAAATCAGTGATAAAATGGGTATTTTTTCAGTGTATGTTTTCACATTTACAAATCCAGTACTGTAGCAGGTCGCCACGCAGACAAAGTTCTTATCTTAAAGGAGTGTTCATACAAGCAAGCTGTTTCATAGTGTTCAAGGCAACAGACCACACCGTATAAATAGAAAATATTTATTTGTGGAGCATAAATACAGTGGCATTTATATGGCTGATTGATAAGGTTGACCAGAGGTCAGTACCAGAAAGTGCCGCTCTCTGTGGTCCGTTCCGTGTGACAAACAGTGGTGGGAGAAGTATTCAGGTTCCTTACTTGAATGAAACAATACCCCTGTGTACAAATACTCTGTTACCATTAAAAACTTGACCTAAGTTCACTGTCTACAAACCAGACATTATGTCAGATCCAAGATTCAAAACGTTTGAAGCAGTTTCAGGCCGAAATCTCTTCTTTTGACATCACGGGCAACCTCCTGACTCCGGGGTAGTTAGTTTCAGTGTTTGTATCTGTGTTTAGCGATAATGTCAGGATGTAAAACGCAAACTTTAAAGATGCCCGGAGTGGTGACGTGGGCACTGAGGCTATGGCCCGAGAGCACTGTGAATACACTAAATGGCAGAAACTAGTTGATTCGGTTCAAAGCTGATCACCCATTCGTCCAAGTCCAGTTTGCATCAAATCTTTTCCCTCCCTGTCTGGTTGCGTCTGTTTTTCTTTGTGTGTCGACCAATGTACCTGCTGTGTACTGTAATCGTATCACGTCTTGACATGTTTAAATAAATCTTAAAAAGAAAAATGTACTGAGGTCAGAGCACAGAAGACTTATCGGCAAATTGTGAGTCAGGTATCAAAAGTAAAAGTACTCGTGTGGAATGGTCACTTCTGGAGTGTTATGTTATTATACTCTGAATGAAATACCTGCACCATTATTACTATTGCATGGATGTGTGGACAGATTTTGAATGCGTGGAGCTCACTGGTTCTCCTCTGTGTACCGTTGGGTAGTTTAGTCTGTAAAAAATGCATCACATTTGATAAACTCGCGACACGTTTTATATGGACATTTTAGTCTGAAAAGAAACTACATCCATATGACCAGGCAACTACAGCTGTCGGAGGCTCGTACGAGGTTTACCTTTGAGACGGAGCCGAGTAAAAGTTCAAAGCAGCATCACATGGACAATACTCGGGTAAAGTGGGTCTGCAAGTGCCTCAAGATTGTTCCTACAGTGGCCGAGTAGCTGGGCTTCAATTACTACATGTCATGGAAATAAAATCGTCAGTTCGGGTTCAAAGATAAACGCCTGATAGATGAGCACACCTGCATGGCGAATGTGAAACATGAAACATTGGTGTGTGTGTGTGTGTGTGGAAACTGACAGGTTATCTGACTCTGATGGATTCAAATCGTACGATTTGTCGACATTTGGCGTGAGCCCTAAAGCAAATCCCGCATCCGGTGCGATGCTGCCCACGTCCCCCCTCGTGGGATCCGAAGCTAACAGTCGTCGTTCTGCAGCATGGAGAGGAAGAAGGAGCACACGCTGGCCCACGAGCTGCTGCAGTACTCCTCGGCCGTCTTGCGGCGGTCCGCGCGCCCCGCGCAGGCTGGGGCTCCGGCGGAGGTGGCGCGGGGCGGCAGCGGCGGGGGGACCTCGGGCTCTCCGGACTGAGCGGAGCTCACGGAGCTGGCGGCGTCCAGCTTGAAGTGCGCGTCCCGGGGCGCGCGCTTACACATGCCAGCCTTCGCCAGCGCGCGCTCGTCCTTGCACACTTTGCCTTGGAGCCTTTTGAGCGCGCGGGCCACCTGTTTCCAGAAGCCCTTGGGGTCGGACCGGTAGCCCGGACAGCTCTGGGGCTTGGCGGCGTATTCGCACCTCAGGTCGGTCACCCCGCCTTTGACGCGCGCCTCCGGGCTCTCACAGTCGACCGACAGCCTCACCTCGTCCCCGGCCTGTCTCGCTCCCCACGTGCACTGCATCTTGTCCTTGAGGGAGAACTTGCCCCGACCGGTCGCTGCGCCCTTGCCCCCGCTCCTCTGCGCTCTGCCGGGGGCCGGGACCGCGCTCTTGTCCGCTCCGCGGGTCTTATTGAGCGCACCGGACGCGGACGACAGGGAGACCTGCCGCCCGAGGAGGGCCAACAGCAGCCAGGGAGCGAAAGTCCTCAGCAGCAACATGTCGTCTTTTGGAAGACAGATTATTACCTGGAAGAACATAGGATGCTTAGAGGAGACGAGTTTTTAGGAGTGATCGGGAACAGAACGGTGTTTAAAATGAGTTCTATGGTGCTCACAGAAAATAAAAACCAAAAAAAAGTGTTTTATGTTGTGAGTTTGCAGCAATTAGGCAAATAAAAAGGTGCAACTGAAAGTGCCAGAAGTCCAGAGAAGCCACACCACAGTACACGACTCGAACAGCACCTACCGTCAGGTCACACTGAGTCTAACTTACCGGAAATGTCAAGTGTTGCTGTGCGTAAAGCTTCTTCTTGTGGCCGTCTGCGGTCCGGCACATGGCTTTCATACAGAGATGCTGCGGCACGCCCACCATTCCCGCCCCAAAACACACACACACACACACACACACACACACACACACACACGCACGTTACACACCTCCATGCAAATCCATTTCCAAGAAGAAGGGAATGTGTTTGTTCGGGCGAGACCTGAACTCCCGCCTTCAACAGGGAGCTCAGCTGAAGATCAAAGACACTATAAACTAAACCTGATGATGGATTTGCGTGTCTTCACAGCCCGGGGGCGGGATGGCGTGTGTGTGTGTGTGTGCGTGTGTGTTTGTGTGTGTGTGTGTGTGTGTGTGTGTGTGTGTGTGTGTGTGTGTGTGGGGTCATTCCAAAGAACTTCAACAAGACGGATTACCACATTATAACCCAACCTGACAGCCTCGCGCACATGCACACGAGCACCACGTCCCGCAGGCTCGAACGCCAACCCGCCGCTGCTGCTGCGTCCAGCCACGAGGAGACCCTCCCTGGATTCACTCTGAAGCTGTTCGTACCGGCCTGGGGATTGTGCCTCAAAAATCTCCAAAAACAATGCAAACTGCTGATGCAGGGAAAAGCAGGCACAGTGAACACTGAACATGGTTATGACTGAAGAAGTGCAGCCGGCCTTTACCAATACATTCATATGTAAAGATCAATATATGTCAGTTGTATACATTACACACATATGATGGGGGTGAAAGATTGAAAACAATTTGGTGTCCCTTATGGAGCTTTTCATCGCATTGCAAGATCTTCATCAGCAGATGGAGTTTTCACAGTAGTGGAATTTTTTTTAGCCCTTTTCTTAAAGAAAAACTTTAAATCTCAACTTTTTTCACCAAAGTTTAAAGAAAAAAAAATGCATTTTTAACACCTATAATTCTAGAGCTGCAACAACCGGTCAAGTAATCGCCTGACAAAATGAAGCAGCAACTCTTTTCACTCCCATTCTTTGTTTCCAACAACTTCTTCCAAGTACATCATCTCTACGGTTTTATATCCATAATATCATCAAAAATTAAACTGATAATATACAAAATTACTACGTAAGGACTGAAATTGTGATTATTTCGATAATTGACCAATGGTTTCAGTCATTTTTTTCAAGCAAAAACGCCAAAAATTCTGTGGAAGCAGCCTGTCAAACGTCGGGATTTGCTGTTTTTCTTTGTCACATATGATGCTAAATGAATACTTCTGGGTTTTTTGACTGTCGGTCGACAAAACAGTCAAAGCGAAGGCATGGCCTTGGGCTCTGAGAAATCATAAATTGCATTTTTTCACTTGTTTTAAAAAACATTTACATCCTAAATGACTACAGAATTCATCCCGAAAATAGCAGACTAATCGACTGTGAAAAGAATTGTTAGTTTCAGCTCCATGCAAGACCCCATATGCTGGGGAAGACAGTGTGATACAAGCGAAAGCTACTAAACGGACCTGGTGGTGAGATTATTTTGTCAGTTGTGGCTCAGAAAGCAGTTAGGTACGGAAATGCAGTGTCTGTGTCCTTTGTCTTGCCTGCAGTATGTGGTGTAATCTAGTATGTAGGAAGTAGTGGACATGTTGTATGATGGCAACACACACACTACATTTCTGTATGCATAGACTGGTATAGGTAGACGCTAAAATATACTGATCTGTAAAGTCAGGGTTTTTAAGATTTGGCTGGATATTAAGAGTGTTATAACCGGAGAGAATGGAGAACTGGAGGTAATCCTGTCTGTATACCCTGGAGGAGCCCTAAATGATCTGAAATCTTTAAATTCAAGGCCTTAAATAGCCTTGAATACAATTAAACATGTTGTTTTAAGCATAGAGCTTAAAAGACATCAGACATTTTGACTCGTCATTGTAGGAAAAGCACAGATGTTACAACTAACATCAACGGTGGCTCCTTCTACTTAAAGCTGGACTGCGGGACTTTTACATATATATACGAACGTCCGTCACATTCAAGCCCTTACCAGACGAGTTCACGCAAATGCTAATTAAGCCTGTCAGTGCCAGGTAAATCTCTCTGTATTCCGCGGTATACCGGAGTTTTTAAGTCTGGGATCTGTGGCGAGCCTGGGAGTGTGGCGGAGCCTGGGAGTGTGGCGGAGCCTATGGTGGAAAGACCTAGGAAACGCCCAAGAAAGGTTTCTGATGCTCCAGATGAGAGGGAAAGTCGGCACTCAGAGGAAGGATTACTGTCTGAAGAAGAAAGCGATATAACACGGATTATCATTGTTGGGGCTTTTCCTCGTTGGAGAGCAAGAAGAGAAGAGAAAAGAGGAGAAGGGACCGGGGGCGGGCGCAGATGTCGCCCTACTGCTCTTGGACAGGTGGACGTTTGTAAAATATTTGGAGTAAGCCGCGCAGCTATTACATTCACGCTGCCTAAATAATGAATTGGTGGAAATGTCTCTGTATTCGACAGTGCTTGTGTAATTACTCTCACTGCCAGAAGGGGGAGACTGCAGATTTTAAGTGTCCCAGTAAACCATGGCAGCGTGAACGTGAGCCAGCGTGAGCGATACCAGGACGCTGAGGCTGAAGCAGCTTAATTCGAATTCAGCCATCATTCATTTTACACCTGTACTTTTCCTTCAAAATAATAATAATGAAAAAGGCCTATTCAGTTATAGCAATCTCTTGTGCAAATCCTTTTGAGATTTTATATCAGTTTTGATGGGAAAACAGTTACAGTTTGTTTTCAATTATGACATTGACCGGATTATCAGTTCTAACTGCCTTTGTTATCTTTACAGCAGTAACACATTTACCCCTTGTCAGCTCCTTCGGTCCCTATAAACTCGCAGCTGGCGCTCCTTCCTCCTTTGATTTCCTCCTGACATTCACTCTGCGAGACCCTTTACGTTTCCTCTTTGTTGGCAGGCTCAGGCTTTCATACAGGCTGTACAACAACCATTTCTCAGACAGAACCTAATCCCTGACACCCCTCTCTAGAGTCTTGGTTCATTTTGGTTCCTTTTTTGCCGATTTAATATGCATTCATTTTTGTCTTTGTTTAATGCCTTTTATAATGTCCTTACCCCACATGCATGGTATCATTTTTTGAGCACAAACCCAGTTATTAGAGACTGACTTCTCATTTTGTCAATTTAAGAAAAATATGAAGCTGCCAGAAACCAAAAAATACAAGAAAAAAAATTACACGGCCACTTATTTACAAATCCTTTGTGATAAACCCTCAAGATATTATTGTAGAATAGTTTGAGCTTGAAAAAATATCGGTTCACTATTTATACCCACAGATAGAGCAGAAAAATTTAAATCACCTACGGGGGAAACATGCAGGGGTTTTCTCCCAGAGTTCAGTGGGCATCTACCGCTATCTGACCTATCTACACTTACAACACACCACTGATTCTACATGGGTAAGTTAATGGATCCGCCCCACCCTGTAATGACGCAGCATCTGAAGGCAGGAGCTGAAATGTCAAGAGGACGAGAAAGGGAACAATATAAGGCTCATGCGGGCACATGTCCAATCTAACGAGTAACAGCAGTTCATAGTTGTGAGTCACTGTGTGGGAAATAGTAGTAGAAGATTTACTTTAGGTAAATAATACAAGGGAAGGTGTGTGTGTGTGTGTGTGTGTGTGTGTGTCTGTGTGTAATAATCACATTGCGGTGACAAAAAGCTCATCTCCACAAGATAAGCCATTACATTTTATAGTCTTTGTTCAAGGTTAAGTCTCCATGAATGAATGAACGTAATTGACATAGACAAGTGTGTGTGTGTGTGCGTGTGTGTGTGTGTGTGTGTGTGTGTGTGTTTGTGAAAGAGAAATATGAAGCTTTACATCACCACTGATCGTTGTTACGCTCAGTGGCACCACCTTGTGGTTTCCGGAGGCTGTTTAAATGATACTGACTGTTGAAGGAGTGTGTAGCTCATTGATCCTGTGAATGACTACAAGAAACAACATATGTCTAGATAGGCCTGTTTTCAATACACTTAATTTTAACTTCATTAAAGAACAAAAGTGGATCATAAAACTAACTGCTTTGGCTACGTATCCGAAGGCCGATGTCGTTTTAACTGTCAGTGACCGAGGGCTGACAGAATTACAGCAGTGTGTCTTAATATTTCTATTTATTTATTGGGATCTACATGAGCCTTGGAGATATTTACATTTCCATATCTACAGTAGATTTGTGAAAAATGCTGTAAAAGTTTTTTCTGTGAACACGAACTCCAGCTTACGTCCAAGGGACCAAATATTTTTGACGGAGGGCCGGATTTGGCTCAAAGGCCGCTGTTTGCCTACCACTGGCATATATGATATAAAAGATGCACCTTATGTTATGGTTCATGTGCATAAGACACATAAGTTACTCATTTGCTTTGCTTTATTGCTGCTCTCACTTTCGTTATTTTGAGCGGACAGTAAAATACATGCATATTTAGACAGCTTTGTTTCATCCACTTTTACTTAATTAATGTATTTTTCTGATTTTGTTATCCTCTGCTGCATATCCAGGAAGTTTGATTACATTTATCCACATTTATTACATCTATCCCGTTGTTACCAATACAAGCCAGAGCTGATTGACCTAAGAGGCCTTAATAGGACTGCCCCCCGTATCCTGTATTATTACTACAAATACTTCTTCAAAGCCTTTACATTCTCGTCACGCTGGTTTTTTAGATTCAGTAAAAAAAACCTTTTGGAGGTAGAGCCTTTCCCTATGCATTGTGCATGCATTTTACATCTTCTTCATCTTAAAGTAGCTTTATTGCTTTTAACGTATATATTCTGTATCGGCTTGTTCCAGCTTTTCTTTGAAGCTCAGTGAAATATTCAAAGCCCAAATGCCATGTATTTTTATGGCATTAGCACGCTATCAAATGGAAATATTCTACATGTCTAGTACATGATTTTATACACACCCTAACACTTTTGGAAACCTATCAGATCACCATTATAATCTGAAATGTAGTTCTGTCTATATTGCCAGATCGACTGCTTGTTAAGGGATTTAATATTTAAAGAAGTGGCTACAGCGACCGTGACGCGAGTAAGAGCGATTTGTATCTTCCTTCCTCATCCACCGTCTGCGCGTTTTGTGTGTGAGCGTGTGTGTTAACAACACCAGTACTGCAGCCACTCTTTGGCTTCGGCCTCCCACACAGACCTCCTCTGTTCCCGCACGCGGTGGCTCTTAAGACTCGATTCATCAGCTCATACAAAGACGTGTTTAGATCTGTTCAGACGCCTTTCTGTGATCGAGCTGTATTATCCTTACTGCAGTTTGTGTCTGTATGTTACCACCTTCCTCAGCCGGGGAAGCAGACATGTTGTTACAGCCGGCGATGAAAAGAAACAAGGACCCCTTTGAGTAAGTGAGTGTGAAAACTCACTGCATGTTTTCAGCTTAGAAGAAGAAACAGAACGACATGGAAGAAGAGGAGACGTCACCACTCTGACTTTATTCTCTATATCTTCACATTTTCTTTCCTGGAATAGTAAATGTTGTTGAGGAAGGAAATTTTACATCATATACAAACAGAATCACATGCCTGCCATATTTTCCCTCGCCTTGCCGGTGTGTGTTTTACAGATTTAGAAATGGCATGTACACTAGATGACAGCACAGGAACCGTACACAGGTGTAGATCGAGTGCTTTTGGCTCAGCCCCTGAGATGCTGCAGTGTGGGGAGTCGGACCTCACAGGGTGACGAAAAGACTCCAGAGGCACCCGCACGGATCCTGGAGAGGTTTCTGTGTGGGAGCTCTGACTGAGTCCGTCGCTGGTGTTTCCGACCTGAAACAACAAACAATGTAGGATTTTTAAAAATCAATTCAAGCTAAAGTCTGTTTCTTTTGTGAACGGGCAGGCTGGACAGAGATACTGTACTCCGTAGACTTCAATTTGGACTTGATTTTACTGTCTTTAAAAATATCTGTGCTATTTTGTATTCTGGCTTTACAGTCGTTCTCAGCTTAATTATTGCACCAAACCGCCACAAATGTTCGCCTTTCTCAAGCTTTTTTATTCTAACTTTTTCAATCTATCTCTTGCTAAACTGTTTCTGTAACTTCTGCCTTTCCTTTTCTAATTGTCATTTTTCCCATGACTCACCTGCGTCTGCAGTATCGTCTCAGTTTTGGAACCAGCTGATGAAGTAGGTGCAGACGCCTTGCAAGCTCTTCCAGCAGTACTCGGAGGCAATGCGGGAGGCTCTGGAGTCGGGCTGCTCTGTGGGACGAGTAGTGGTCTTCCCAGACTTGGGGGTTGTTTTCCTGGTCTGGGAGCCCTTGCCTGGCTGGGGCTTGATGGGCTGATGAGGCTGGGGCTTGACAGGTTTAGGAGTAGGGACGGGCTTGGTCGGGGCTGGCACCGCCGGTTTGCGTGGCTCCTGCACGGGCTTGGACGGCTTGGAGCTGGTGGTCTTGGGCCAGGAGGCCAGGAAAGTCATCTGGGCCTCGTCGGGGTACTTCTTGCACATCTGCGGGCGGTAGATTTTGGGTCCCTGGCAGGCATGACTCAGCTTCCTCAACTCCCACATAATCTGGTTGAAGTAGTGGCGAGGGTTGGGGTTGTAGGCACGGCACAGGTTGGGTTTCCCCTGGAAGTCGCAGTAGTAGGAGCGTCCCGGGGTCTGGCCCTGGCTAGGACCTTTGCAGGAGACACGCAGGCGAGTATAGTCCCCGGCTCCGGACACCACCATGGTACAGGAGTCCTGGGTCTTGGTGGTGAATCTGATGGGCTCATCCGGGATTCCTCGCTGTTGCTGTTGCTGCTGCTGCTGCTGCTGCTGCTTGTTGTCGTTGCTGCTGTTGTTGGTCTGAGCGTTTGACGCGCAAGCGGTCGCGGCCAGAACCAGCAGCAACACTCTCATCCCGGCGCTCATGGCGGTGTTAGGTGTGGTCAGTGAGGGATGGAGGTAGGTATGGGATGATGTGTATGTATTCGTCCGCACAGTGGGTTAAGGTGTGCAAGGAGAGAGTGCATCTGAGTGCGACTTTATAAAGCTGAAGCTCACAAAGAAGGTATTATTCAGGTAAGCCGAAGGACTCAAACTCCTCCTCCAGCACTGACCCCTCCCTCACACACACACACACACACACACACACACACGACACACACACACACACACACACACACACACACACACACACACACACACACACAGCAACCACACGAGACTTGTGTTGTACGCTCAGAACTAAAAAAAAAAGTGATGGACAGGATGGATGGAAGGAAGGAGGGGGGAGAACATAAACTGAGGACGGAAGGGGGGGGGTCAATGGGTCTGTGGGAGCTGAGGGGGGAAGGAGAGTAACAAGGCTGAAGGAGCGTACACACATGAAGCCAAATGTTGTGAAAAAGAGTGGCAAAACATTATATAATCTCACATAGGAGGTTCTTTGACTATTGATGAAGGGGGAGGGGAGGAGGAGAGGACTTAGGATCCAGAGCCAAATTGCAGCCCAAAGGTTTGGCTGAAGAGTTAAAAAAGTTGATCTGCGAGCCTGTAAAAATAAAAATCTCACCATGTTCTTCTAGAGATGCAGAGTTTGACTTTGTAAAGACTTTTGTTGCTGTACTACCATCGCGGCCACAAACTACTGCTGCGCAGCCAAACTTTGTTCAAACCCACAGAACTTTTAAGGTCACAAAACTTTCCAGAGATGCCAAATCATATCAGGCTGAATGTTTGGGATATTAGTCTATATTAAACTCGGCACTGAAATATTAACATTTGATGGAATGATGCAGCCATTAAAAACACAGTCTTGGGTCTTGATATTTGACTCAGCAGGCTGTATCAGAATATCATGCTGTATATGAAAAAATCTTGTTATCCGGTTTAAAGAAGCAAATTCGGAAAAAACATCTATTTATTGCGCAGCAATCTTTTTTCATCCAGGCGGTTAGAGGGGTCTGAGGATTCTGGAAAGACCTTCAGAGCAGAGTTAAGGGTTGTTTCTCCACCGTCCAGCGTCTATAAAGCTCACTGGGTGATTATTTTCAGCAGAAAAAGATGCTTACCACTGTGACTCCAATGCACAAATTGGGGCTAGGTTGTGGTGGCAACCGTTAGCAAATTAAAGCTGGAGATTGGTACTGGTGTGTGAGATGACTGAGTCAGTTCACTGACTTCATGTCTCTTCTTGACTTGTGCTACTGTGAAACTGTTTTAGCATTATCCCGTAACCATTACACGTGGCCATATAACAGGCAAAAAGTAGCCTCGCTTTAAAGCTATTAAGAGTTTTCTGAAATTTTGGGAAATACGTCTGTTTGTTTTCTTGCTGAGAGTTTGATGAGAAGATTGACACCATTCTCCTTTCTGCACGGAGCTACAGCCACAAGACTGCTAGCGTATCTTAGCACAAATACTGGAAACAGGGGGAGGCGGCTAGCAAAGCCAAAGGTCACAAAATCTGCCTGACAGTAGACGAACTTCAGAGGCAGAGCAACTGCGTACAAAGTCAATGGAAAGACTCGTCTAAGACTAAGACAGGTCGGCATGACTTGAAAATGTTTCAACTTCAGCAAGAAAAAAAAAAAAAAAAAATATCGCACTTATCCCTTGGCTTTATTAGTCTACTTCAAAATGTAAAGAGACCAGAGGAAAAACCGAAAGACTGGAGTAAGTCTGAGCTGTCGAAAAAACACACAGGCACACCTCATACACACAGACGGTGCATCCTGTGCGGCTTGCAGCTGACTTGAGGTCTAGAGGTGCCGGTAGCCAGGTTTTTGTTATCTTTGTTCAAGCTGGCTGTTTCCAGTCACTGAGCTTACCCTGCCCGGGCTGTAAGTTCATATTTAATGGACAGATACGAGAATGATATTGATCTTCTTCTCTCTTTTGGCAAGAAAGGGAACAGGCATAATTAAAATGTCAAACTGCTTTTTTAAGCTGAAACAAAGGGGGAAAAAGAACGTGTGCTATAGTGGGACATAAGAGTTGTTGCAGCAAGTCCCATACAGTAGATCACATAACAAAATGAAATAAAGAGGCTCAAGTTGGTAGGTAAGAAACCAGACACAACACGATGAAAGCCAAAAATTATACACTGAAATCTCAGAATAGAGGCTGAACACAAGATGGTCCTATATTCAAACTCTAAACACATACTGAATACATGTATACACCGCAGCGGTAGTGCCCAGGGCCCATTTCTTAGCCCTACTTGGTTTGGAGGTCTTGAGTTCAAAACCAGGCCTGATTGCACGGCACAGTGACTTTTAACCTCTGAAACTGAACAGAACAGAAAAAAAGACGCTGCCTTTAAAGACACTTACGCTGATCAGCCACACAGGTCACTGGTTTTAATGTTGTGGCTGATCGGTGCGTCAATATTCCATATGGGCCGACTGGTGTGGACACAGTGTGTGTATGTATAGTCCGCTGCCATGTCCAAGGTCACAGGTATGTGTACACATAAACACATCCCCTCGGTACATTCAGGAAGTTTCATTTTTATAGCCGCCAATCTGGTGGGCAAGGTAGAAAAAGTTCCCCTGTACGAGACACAGGGAAAGCAAAGTAAACATGTGAAGAGTGTGTGTGTGTTTGTGTGTGTGTGTGTTGTCTGGAACAGAGGTGCTCTTAAATTGAGCTAGTGTAGTCGTCTGCTGATAGGATGCAACGGCGTCACGCCACCTCAACCACCGCCAAGCCCCAACGCTCCCTGCAAAACTATCAGCCCCCCCCCCCAAAAAACAGAGCTGAACCTTTTCAGCTGCTGTGTGTGCATGTATTCAGCCCTGCATATGCTACATGAAGGTTCCTGGGTTTACTGGTGTACTGGTTTTGGCATATGGGCTCCTTTTTTCATTCATACCTGTGGCTCACTGCTTATGTAAAGTTTCAGTGGTTTGGGTAGTTTAGGACCCTTCAAAGCAAGAGGAAGCGTCCCGAATTTCCTTGGTGGGTGTGTGTGTGTGTGTGTGTGTGTGTGTGTGTTTGCTTTAGTCTATGTGTCAGTGTGTGAGTCAGACAACAGCGGTTCATGAATTAAAAAGAACAAGAAAAACAAAGCAGACACTTACTGGACGGAAGTTTTTATTCACAGATTTGCACTCTCACCACAAACTCCAGCTGGATTTTTGTGTGTGTGTTTGTGTGTGTGTGTGTGTGTGTGTGTGTGTGTGTGTGTGTGTGTGTGTGTGTGTGTGTGTGTGTGTTCCTCCGTCTGATCTCTGACATCACAGAGGCTTCTGAGAGTTTTATTTCTCAAACCACAGGATGGTGAAGAAAAAAAAAAAACCAACCTCTGACAACACAAGCAACTAGGCCCTCACTAATGGTCTGGCGAGAAGTGCCTAAGACACAGAATTTTGTTTGTAGCTGTCTTAAAACCTTGTTGGGGAAATATGTATGGAGTTTATCTGTGTGTGGAATAGCTTGTAACACTTTGCCTCTTGCAGTAGCATGGACCAGGATAAACTCTGGACTAATCTCTTCATCTCTCAAAGATTTGAATACTGAGGCAGTTTCCTCATTCAGTGTTCAAAGGAAATGTTCGACGTCTTGTGAAATAACTTTTTGTCGCGTCCTTGCCGGGAGTCACCTGAGAAGATAAATACACTTTCACGTATGGATGCTAAATATGAAGCTAGAGCAAAGAGATTGTTAGCCTAGCTTAGCACAGAGGCTGGAGACAGTGCTCTGTTTGAAGGTAGCAAAATCGGCCTAAAACCTACTAATTAACACTTTCTATCTCGTTTTCTTTAATACGTGCAGAAACCAAACAGTGTAGAACCACAAACTGACGCTCTAGCCATGCTAACGGCGATGTTAGCCTGTCAGTCCACCACTTTGGTCCAGGCTGAAATATATCAACAACTGTTGGACGAATAGGATTCAGATTTGCCCAGAGGATGAAAAGTAAAAACTTTGGTAATCACCTCACTTTTCATCTAGTGTCATCATCAGGTCAAAATTTTAATTTCTCCAGTACTTCAATTTATACATACAGATATGAGAGTGGCATCTTCCCATCAAACTCTTGGCAACAAAGCGAAGAAGCGCATTTCCCAAAATGTAAAACTATGTCTTGAAAATCTACCTGGTCAGTGCACACTTGTAGAGCCAAAATGATGCAAGAAGAAAGAAGAAAAGACCTACTGCTACAAAAAAAACCTACTTACATCTTATAAAACAAACATTAACAAAAATATATAAAACTTTCAAGAGTTTTGAAAGTGTAAAAAATGTACACTTGTGTCACCAAGTTAAAACAGATCATTTAAGTATAAATTCATTCTCTATATGTAAAACTAATTCTGGAGGAAAAACGTTCTGACATTTGATAAAGTACAATATGAAACGCTAGGACGACTGCTGTGGTGCTGCTGTGACTGGATGCTGGTCTGCATGAAATAAACTACACTTGGCTGGTATTAGAGATCCTTGTCAAATGGCTTGAGGGGGTAACTGGGGGTGGGGGACACCCTCACCACGCATTTCCTGATTGTTGTCATTCTTCCCTTTTGTCCTTGGAAGTGTTACAAGATCTGAATAGGAAAGCTGGAAAGTCCAGTGACCCTGGGAAAGAGAGAAACCATGTCAGAAACAACCTGGAATCTGTATCCTACAGTGGGTTTTTTTTTTTTTTTACTATTCTTGAGTGATGATGAGAAAAAGAATAAACAAAGGAAAACTTACCTCAAGTTAAAGCTCAGTTCCAGTTCTCTTGTCCACTGAAGAAAAAGAGAGAGTAAAATCAGCTCTGGGTTCATCAACAGCTTTATCCCCCCACGCTTAAGACCCAGAGCATATTTCTAGAAGAGTCAATGTGTTAGTTTGAGTCAAAGGCAAATAAACACTCAGTAGTATGAGACCCTTTTTGAACCTAAAGACCGTCTCCGCTCACATTCCGGCCTTTAATATGAATCAAGACTGTGACGGGCAGAGCAAACACAAATTCCAGATGCAAATAAATCTGTGCTACATCCGCGACATAATTGTTATTGGTTAAGCGAATGATGCATTTTGGTCACAAAACATCATACCAGACCATTTAAAACGTCACTGACCAAAGCATGCAAATAGCTGCAAGGATTAAGTGTGCAAATATACTGTAAACTATCTGTGCAGAAATGAACTTTGGTGTGAAAAGCTACAGATCTACATGGAGGTCAAAGTAGAAAAAAAAAAAAGATTCATTTCATGGCCACAATGTTCTACATCAAAGGCACAAGATGGTATCATTTATACAAGATAGAGCCTCCATTTCAATACTCTTTCGTGCACAATTAAATCTTTTTTAAATCATTTACTAAAAATCATGGATAATCGGATATTCAAACAAGAAGGAATGTTGAGGAATAACTGATGGGATCAGCTGCTAAAATTTGTGTCAGCCTTCATCTTAATAAAATAAACTAAAATGAAGGTGTAGTTCTGTATTTATGATATCTTAGTGAGCATATTTTATGTTTCTTTATAAGCTCAATTTGCAACACAACTTCATTTTTTTTTTTTTTTTTTTTTTTTTTTTTTTTTAAACGGCACACACAGCAACATGCACACAACACACACAAGTTAACACTGCAAACACCACAAAATGATTGTTTTCCCTACAGGACGTCGCCTTCATGCCGAACAAATCCGAGGACGGACATGAAAAATGGTCAAATCTTCGCAGACGGCGTCAGATGGATATGGGGCCTTGAGGTTAAATCGTGCTCACCGTGGGTAATTTCTCCACGTTGAGTCCAGCTAATTGAATGGGCATTGGCACTTAAAAGAAACAACAGTGATGGATGAACGTTGAAGAAGAGGAAGGGATGAAACTCGGATATGAAAAGAGTGGAGAGATGGTGAAACGTCTGCCACAGTCTCCTGGGTAAAGTCAGACTGGTGACGATTGAATGGCTGGTGGTTGTTAGATGGTTAATTCAGGTGGACCTGGATTAGTGGGTTGCTATAACTGATAATCAATACCTCTTCAATGGGGAGAAGGTTCCTGTGGGTCACCAGTCGGGTTGGCTCGGGGGAGCAGAGGCCCGAGGGAACCAAGTCAGAGTGTCGTAATAGGGGGAGCTACACGTATACACACACACACGCACACACGCACACGCGCACACACAAACACATGCATACATAAACATTGAGAATCCTTTATAAATTTAATATTTGTGGAAAAATCTCTTGTAGCACATTTAGTTCTGCAGACTCTCAATCATACAGACAAAGATATCCCTCCACCAATTAACACCTCAGCATGCAAGCGAGCAGAGCTGGTGGGCACGACTCGTACCTGACAACAGGGAGGTTTCCATGGATATTGCACACTTGTTCCTCATGATTACCTGTATTACCCAAACTGCAACAAAAGAGCGAGGGAGGACAGGTGAGAAAGAAATTGGGAAGACCCTGGTGAAAGCAACAAGGATGGCGGGATCCTCGGAAAGCGTCACTCACGGCGGAAATAGAGTCGATAGCGAGCAAGCGACGTGAGGCGTGACGAGGAAACAAGAATCCGTGCAAAGACAATCGAGATCATGCTCGTGATTTCTGATGAAAAGAGTGAGAAGAAGGAATAGATCCAAGACTGAGGTATCCCATACCGAAACAAAAAGAGTGGGCATATGGAAGAGGACGAAAGGACGCACGAATAGCAGACAAACATCAAAGTGCAACAAGCCACGGGTAGGAGGAGCTGGAGAGAGAGGAAATGACAGGACGGAAAAATATGAAGAATCAAAGGCCATGAAACGGAAATAAAGACAGAGGGAAAGAGAGAGGAGAAGGATTCATTAATTTTGTTTTGATCCAGAACAGAGATGATTTAGAAATCTAGGAGTAAAACTAAGGAATGGTTTGTCTTTGGCTGTACTGTGTGTGTGTACAAAACGTGCATGTGTGTTGTCTGGACTCACTCTTCAAAGACGTCCTCCGTGTCCATCCTTCTGTAATACTTGGCCAGTTTGACGGAGAAGATGATGCTGGGGATCAGGAGGATACAGCAGCCTCCCAGACCAAACCAGAAAGTGTTCTGAAAAACAAATTCACTCGTAATTTTTCACATTTTTATCAAGCTCCCCTTGGAAATCAACCAACCTCTTCAAAACAGACGTTTAGTGATAAATTGATTGTTAAATCAGGGAAAAAATGCTAAATATTTAAATATTTGCTTAAAAGTGTATAGATTTGCTACTTTTATCTTTTGCACATCACTGTAAATGGAATATATTTGAGTTGTGGACTTTTGTTCAGACAACAATTTGAAGAAAACATCTTTGGAATTATTTACCAAGATTGCATAGATTATATAGACTAAACGAGGTCTGCTACTAACAATTATTCTTGTTATCAATTTATCTGTCAATTATTCTACATGCTGGTAAGTGCTTTTGACTCTAAAATATCAGAAAATAGTTTTACAAAAATGCATCATAATTTCCTAGAGCTGGAGGTGACATATTCAATATTTCTTTGTTTTGTCCAACCAACAGCCCTAAACCCAAAGATATCTAGTTTAATATCATATATGACAAATAAATCCAATTTGACAAGCTGGAACCAGCAAATGTTTGGCATTTTTGCTTAAAAAATAATCAAATAGTTGCCAATTACTTTTCAGTCAAATGACTAATGGATCAATCGACAAGTCGTTTCAGTTGTAAACTAAATAATGAACAAAAAAAAAAAACCCTATACAGTGAAATAGTTATAGTTGCAGCCCTAAAGAATGTTCCTGCTACTTTTCACATAAAGACACATGCACAAGGACACACAAGACATGTACACATTAGGAGGCACCAATAGTATAAAACGTGGGGCACAACATATAAAATACAAACGCATTCAGCACATGTACGTGTACGGCGGCTGCGGGCGCTGCTGGAGCACGGATATATAAATTCTTTGTTTATATTGCTCACAGTCTGCGGCGTATTTGACCTCTCATTAAACTCTCTCACAAGCTCACACTCATGACATATACGTGATAAGTAAATATAAAACTTTACAACTCCTCGGGGCTGCGGGTAAAAACAGTGGAGAAACTCTGCGCATGTAAGACCCCGCCCTGCCTCAAAACAAACTCTGTCCCATCTCAGTGTGTGCGGAGACTTGAGGACGTACTGTTCTCGTGCGTGTGGTCGCAAAAACCCGGAGCGCCCTCAAACCGTCAAAGAGCCGTTGATATTTGGAACGGCTAATTTTATTATTATTCTTCGTGACAAAAATGAATCGCATTTTTAAAGGCGGGTAAAGGTGCCTGAAAACTCACAAAGCGTGCGTCAAAAGTGGCGAAAATGTACATGTTTCATGGGTCTTTTGCATGGGTGTGGCAAAATTGGCTCGATAGCGCCTCTTAAAAAATGTCCACGAAGCCGCACTCACGTTGCGTTTCACCTACACGTACGATATGCGTTAGCCACACGCTAAGACTTACAAAAAAAAAAAAGCCTCTCGGAGCCATACTCTAAAATCAACAGGAAGTCAGCCATTTTGAATTTACTCTGGTCAGTTTAATATAAAGACCTTCAGGATGGTAAATTGCGAAACTTTTGAGTTTTTTCGTAGAACGGCGTGTCTGTGGCGGCGTGGCGAACTTGGATGTTTCACCATGAAACAGGGAGTTGTTGTAACCTAAATATATATATTGTCCTTGATGATGCTCCACGTTTTATGCGAGTCCTGGCCTGAAGACATTTACAGCCCAATACTGAATCATGGTAACACCACCACCCACTGGCCAAAGGAAATTATAGGCCTTTACTTTTACAAACGACTCTTAGCAGGTTAACCAGATCTACCTCATATGTTGCCAGCAATGTATTAAGACCACGATGATGCTACATCGTGAAGCTTTTGAGATTTCATCAAATGACATTGTTGTGGCGATGCGGTGAATGTGCAGGCTCGCTGTAGAACAGGAGAGCTGTTGTAACTCAACACCACAGGGTCAGATCTTTCTCAGATTTCAAGTTTTTGATTAGGCTCTGGGCCCGAAGACATCTAAACGACAAATTTGAGCCATAGCGCCACTTACTGGGAAAAGGAAATTACAGTTTCATACTTTGACATACTCCTCCTAGCAGGAAACCAAATCCACCTCAAATTTAGTCAGAAAAGTCTTAAGACCTTGATGATGCTCAAAAGTGGCGCTCTGGAGTTTTCATCAAACGCCGGCGCTGTGGAGACGCATTACTCGCCATGAAACAGGAAGCCATTTCTGAGGGGCTTGGGATGCTTGAAAACTGACGAAATTTGGCAAAACGTGAATTTTGTTGTTTGATATGGGCCTTGGGCTTAGGGTGTGGCAAGAGGGCTCGATAGCGTCCCCTACAAATTTCAAAGGAGGAACCCTCGCACTATGTTTCACCTAGACGTACAAAATCTGTTAGGCACATGTAACATCCCAAGCCAGCAGCCCCGACCTGCACAATTGTGTGGGGGCCCAGTCAGTACGAGGCCCGATCAACGCAGCTTTTAGTTGAAATACAGATCCACGTACACGTACTGTACAGCTGTGAAATGAATCACTACACCTCAGTAGCGTGCCAGCCACACAAACACACACACACACACACACACACACACACACACACACACACACACACACACACACACACACACACACACACACACACACACACACACACACACATAACCACAATGTCCTGGTGTCCTTACCACTGAATCGACTATGAAGCTACATGCTACGATCTCCATGCTGTCCACAATGTTACTGATGGGTTTACACTGGGCCACCTCTGCAGTCAACTGTAGGGAAAAATACACACATCCACACACACATACATTACATAAAAAACCATTATATAAATTACAGTGTGGGTATGAATGACATCAAAATGTGAAACAAGAACTTGCTGTGCATGAAATTTTGTGGACATTTCAGTTCCTACTGGCTGATCTCTCGATTTATCTTCAAGTTAAATCGAAGTGGCTTCTTGGACTGTTAAAAATTCTGGTTACAATCAGGATTTATCTCCCAAAGCCCCTGTAATTTACTGAAACCTAAACAATCTGTTTAACTCCTCAATGACTGAACAGGCCCATTAGAGTGGGCAGAGTTGTATTGTTCATTTAACGTGATTAACTGCACTGATGAACGCGTTTCCTTTGAGTTTCAAAGTGCAGTTTGCACACTTTTCCTATGCTGACACTGTCTCAACTGAAAAGTGACCCAGGCCGTGACCTTCACAAAAAAAACAGAGATATTGGGAGAATACTCACAGAGTTTTTAACCCATTCTGTGTATTGTTTGAAGTATCCCACCAGGTTCTGTATGTAGCCCTTTGTTTCCTATAAAGCAACAGAGAAGAAAAGGTTAGGAAATGTGACTGCAGTATGATTAGGGTTAAAGGATCGGTTCAGAATTGTTCAAGTTTGCCCTAAAACAATATTCTGGTGCCTGAATTAACGCTGAAATGTGTTTTTCATGCTGTACTCATTCCTCCTATTCATACTGGCCATCAAGAGATCAATGTAAGTGATGGGGAACAAAATACAGTCCTTGTTCCACACAAAAAATATTCTAATTCAATATTACGATGTTTATCAGAAGCCAGCTAGAGTTTTCACCAGTCACTGTTAGAATAATCAAGGTAAATAATTTCCAAAGTTACTCTCACACAAAGAGGGAAATTTATACTAAAGAGACGGTAAATTTGGATGATACCCACTTGATTTAACTTAGACTGCTGAAGCCTCAGATTATCTTCAGATAAACTTTACAAAAAATGAGGACTATGGATATTGTCCCCGTCTCTTGCATATTGGAAGTACGTTTTGAAAGTAAATTTGTCGCAACAAATGCGACAAGTAACACAATCTCAAGAAAATCTCAAGAAAGATACTCTTTGCACATATTGCTCTGTCACCACTGCATCAATACACTGCACAAACTTGTAAATAATTTAAATGTAATTTGAAAAAAGTTTACAAAACAGAGTTAAAACTGGTTACCTTTAAAAAAACTCCACATTACCAGGTCATATGTGCAGCGCTGTATAAAGCATAGCGTAGCGTTTTATCTGTCATAAAGTCTTGTACCTGCTTCACCACATGAGAGGCATTATGAGTGATGAGGTATTCTGCTGCATCAATGGCACTCAGGATATTAGTGACCTTGACCTGAGAGAGAGAGAAAAACTCATTTGAGCTGGATGTGTATGTGTGTCAATTAAGCACGTAATTGTGTTTAATATGCTGTTATGTATTAACAACATTGTTTTTGTCAGTGTGTTTACTCACCGGCAGGTCGTTGGACGTCCTCTGCAGCTGTTTGATACTCTGGCTCAGGGTACTCTGTGGGAGAAGACAAAAACACAAACTGTGACCAAACAAAACAAGAGCACGTTCAAGTGTCTGCATGCTCATTTGCAAATACTCCGTCACATCGCGCCACTGCTGTCACAACACGGACCACGTTGCTACGGACAGTGTAAACACAGACAGACAACACAGTCACCGTGCTGTGCATCAACGGTGGCTTACCCGCGCTCTGACATATTTCTGTCACCAGTTTATGAAAGAAAAGGAGAAAAAAGGAGGAACATTGAGGGGCTGGGCGAATAAAGAAACACTTTTATAACTTGTATGTCTTTTACTAATAGTGAAATAAAAAGTATGTTTCAGTGTTGTTTGTTTGGACCATTCTGATAGTCTGTTGAATTTTCAATGTAATTCTAATGATATGTATTTTGCAGTTATTTTTTTTTCGTGCAAATAAGAAATGATGTACTTTTTTGTTATCACTATCATTTTCTGTTATTATCACTGTCAGCCGATTATGCCGGTTATGTGGTGAACAAACAACGATTAGTACATTTTGCACAACTAAATCAATGAAATAATTCTCTTAGTGTGCGGTGGAATTTTCCAATCCAGTATACTGATACTGATTTATTGCGCATATGCATTAAGTGTAGGTTTTTGATTGTGTGTGGCATTGGTATTGTTTGTGTTTGTGTTGTGGGAGAGGTGATTACCATCGCTTGCTCCATGGGCACCACCTGTTCTCTGTGAATCTGTCTGATACTGCTGGCATGTCCTTTCAGTGCGTTCTCCAGCGCACCGCGTGGCTGTAAACAAACAAACACAAACTTTAAGAGTTGAGGATACATGACTGTATTCCTACAAAACCTACAATACAGTCTTTACGTTCATTAGGTAATGGATATTAACTCAGTGAATTATTATTCTTTCCTTCCTTACAAATACTTATGAACACTAATCCCTCTGTACTATGTTCCATGTGCCCTTAAATGGCACAGTTCCTATACTATGCATTTATGCCATAAACGTGAGAGCGTTCAGGGTGAATGGGCAGTTTGTTCAGCCTGATCAGTGAGCATGAAGCAAAATCATTTTCCAGAGAGGCTGTCTGACTATATAAATGGACTTGTTGGTTTTAGAATATTTTATACGGCATCCCTACAGTCTTCAGCATGTCTATCAATATTATACAAACACGTTTATCCCAAAGCTTGAAAACAAGCAACATAGACTCATTGTTAACTCGTACAACATACGACAGTTGAACGTAGAAGATTTGTTTTAGGCCTGTGATGAGCACCAGAGTTGTTTAGCAGTTGTCCCGGAGATATTCAGCCAAACAATTTTAAAGCCTGAAATCAAACAGACTCCCGTAGTTCCCAGTGTCACTTACAAAAACTCACAAGGTCTCATCAGATATTAAAACTTTCCGTCAAGCTGCTCTATGTAGTGACTGGCTTAACTGTTTCTGGTTGTCCTCTTATCACTCAATTAAATCAAAACAGTGCATACATATATTTCTTCCAAGTTCAAAAACAAAAACCTGTTACCATCTCTCATTTGATTTTGGCTCTGGACGATAATAATAGCTGTGATGCTGCTGTTGTAACTAGTTGGTACAGTAATGACGCGACTCACCAGTTGGTCAGCCTGGCCCTCCAGGTCAGTAGAGAAGGACAGGAGATCCACGAGAGTGACTCCCTTATTTACCTAGAACAAGACATTCATTCATTCATGAAGCAGGATTAATGTCCTTGTGCTGTTTATCTTTCAGTTTTAAAATCATTTTCTGCTTAGTTTTACTTAGGCTTCAGTCTGGATTTAGTGTAGTTATGCAAGTTATAGTCTCATTGGATGCTTTTTAAAGGTTTAATGACAAAAGTTAAGAAAAAGGTAGACTGTGTCATTTAGTTGCAGATACTCACTTTTATGGTATTTTTGTCCTTAGTTTAAGTTTATTATAATTACCTTGACACTGAGGATTGATAGATACACGCAAAATCAATTAACTGAGGCCTCACACAAAAACGCACACTTGTTTTTTTTCTCTGGTGAGGGCAGATTCAGATTAATCTTCTGGACGTTTCTCCTGACATTGCCTTACCTAACTGTAATTCAAACCGTAACCCAATCCCCAAACTAAGTCCTACCTTTACATAAATGGTTAACATTGTGGGGACCAGCTTTTGTCTCCACATGGGAGATGAGTCCCCAAAATGTGCGACTTTAGCGCCCTTAATTGCGTTACAATACAATTGCACACACACACGCACACACACACAAACCTGCACCAGGTATGCCTCATAGTCAATCTGTCCAATTCCAGAGTTGGCAAAGTTCATGAGGTTGTCTCTGCCGACCTGCTCCAGCAGTGTGATGTCCTGCAGGTCGACCTGCACACTCTCAAACACTTTGGCCACATCCCTGTTGTACTGTGGCGAAACACACAAACAAACTCACAAGTTACCACGCTGACAATAATCTTGCTCCAATAAGAAATCAACAATTCCCACACAGTAAACTGACAATTACCAATTACCAGGGAGATGACAGGAAACAAGGGCAGAGAGAGATGGGGAATAAGACCTAACAAAGGTCCCCAAACCGGGAGTCAAAACGGGGACACTGCGGTCCATGGTCGGCACCCTTAACCACTCTTCAACCCGATCGCCCACTTACCACAGTTCTGTTGAGGAAGGAGTTGATGTTGAACATGGTCTCCAGCTGTAGAGCGTGATACAGACCGTTGTTCTCATAGCACTCCCTAAAAGACAGATAAAGCATGATAACACTCTGAATCTCCTTATCTTCAGTAAGTGTAAGAGTAGACCTCAGTATTTTCATAAAAAGCTAAATAAATATAATAAATGAATTTGAAAAGAAACAATGGGCTCTTTTTAAAAAATCTGTTCAAATAAAAAAAATAATTAAGCCCTATGTACAGTACGCGTGTATCAGCTGTTAGCATTTTACCTGTACATGCTTCCCAAGGTCAGGTCAATGTTAGGATTCTGAAACAGCATCCCAGGAAGGAAGTTCTTCTTAGAGGGATGAACCAGGAATGGTGTGTCTATAATCTACACGCACAAACACGCATGCACACACACACACACACACACACACACATTCATCAGCACAGAGCTGCAGTGTTGTCTGATAGTGACACTATCCTGCTCAGAAAAACACTCTCTTCAAGATAATCACAGGGAGAGGCAGAAAAGAAGACGTTTCAGGGGGGAAGAGCGTTTGTATTCAATACCTTGAATAGCTGTCGGTTAGCCAGAGGTTCACACATCAGCTTCTCCACGTTGCCACCAACAACAAACAAGGTGGTCACGATGCCCATCAGCACCCAGGCAAAGAGAAAAGAGAAGCCCACCCCACTGAAAGAGCAAGAGACAGAGTGTGGGAGACATATACACATAGAAACATCAGTTATCTTATATTCTGTTTCCTGCCTTCCATCATCTATTACAACATTTTGCTTAATTTCTTCCCTTTTGTTTTATGTTCTTCCCTCAGCCTGATTAGACGATGTTCGGGCTCCAATTTGAAGTTCACTTTTCTGTAACTGGTGAGCTAAAAAAGTACCTGCTAAGGATCATTTTTTTACTGGCAAACTGCATTATTCAGCAGGGAAAAGGCTGCAAAAATTGTGGGACATGAGGATGTATATAGCTGAACTTCAGCCACATTTTATTTATTTAGTCCTTCCTATCAATTGACTAAAATGAGTCAGTAACAAGACTACTGCATCTGAGGTGATAGTCATTGATCTATAGATATTACTCTAGTCTGTAGAGAGATGAAACAAATGTTCAACACCTGCTTTTTGTCAATTGCAATTGGCTTCTGAGAGTTCAAAGTTTTACCAAACAATTAAAATGTTACAGTCTCTGTAAGTTATTAGTTACACTTACTTTTTTTCTATAAACACATATTTTACCACCTGTTACCTTGTAGATTTGACAAACTTTCTACTCAGTCCTTGTCACTAACTGTCCTATATTTCCCTCTATTTTATCTATTTAAATGTGTGTATGTATGCTACATCAATAAACCTCTCTCACAGCAAACTGTGCCTTTTGACTTTTCATAGCAGGAAAAACAGAGGTGTATCTTAACGAAAATGTCAAGCCATGAGAAAAAAAACACTCTCCCTTCATATTCAGTGTTGGACTGTTCGCTTGGTAACTTACGCCATTAGCAGGTTGCCGCCGGTGTTTGATAGACATCCTCGGGTTGTAGGTGTAGCTTGCTTGTCGTAACCACATGTACCGCACAGCAGTCCGAGGAGGTTGAAGGCCATGACCAAGACAACCATGCAAAGCACCGCCACACAGCTGACCCACCTGCGGCACAGACACACTATTGATTCATAGGAATTTCCCGGAGTTTTACCCTAACCATGACCTTGTCATAATGCTAACCTTAAACCTGAAATAACCAATTTTTTTTGGCCACTTGGGGACAGCGGAAGCAATTTGTGAACATTACACTGACATATCATCACCGTTGTTAGCAAACAGATGCTTATTTACACATCCATCAGTTCACATTATCATTCTGCTGGAGTCATGTTTCTGGCCACCTGATGAATGTAAGTCCAATATTCACTGTCCTCTAGCTCTGTTTTTGGTCAAGGGGGGCTGCAGATTCAAGTGATAATTCTCTGTATGTTCATCACTACAAGCAACCCCGTTCACACTGTCAAATTGTTTTCACATTGTCATTTGATAGATTGTTGATATAAAAACTATCAATCATAGCTGCTTTAAGCCTAAAACCAACTTTTTTTGGGAGCCAAATTGTTGCTCCCATAATGTGACAGATTTTTGTTTTCACTATCTGATTGATATGTGTACACAGACAAACACATAAGCACAAACCTGTAGAAATCCATTTGGTCAATGTGTGGGTAAAAGGATTCAATTTTCTTCTGTTCCTGACTTAGGAAAATGGTGAAATTGGCCAGAGAGGCTTCCACGGGAAACATCTTGGAGTAGCTGTTGATCTCTGTGCTAATCTTATCCAGCATGCCTTTTACTCCTACACACATACAAACAAAGAGACAAACACAAAATCAGAAAGGTACACAAATTTATGCATTTTTTTTCTGTATCAATTAGAAGGTCTGTCCCGTCAGAGCTGACAAAATTGACTGGGGGGGGGGGGGGTCCTAACAGAAAGTGAAAAGGGATAAAACAGGACTTACGAGGAAGAGCTGTGGTTTCATCATCCACAAATATGCAGGTGAAGGTAAGAGAAAATATAAAAGTGAAAATACTAATGTCAGACTTAATCCCATCACTTATGTAAAGAGGAGGGGAAAACAGTTTACTTTGTTTTAGGTAAATTAAATATACACACGCACGCACGCACGCACGCACGCACGCACGCACACACACATATACATATATACATATATACACTTAAGTACCTGAGACAATGTTTTTAGTTTGCTCTTTAACCAGTCTTGGCGTGTCATTAAAGGATGAATAACCCTGGAAGCGGAAAGAAAGCAAGAAAAAGATGTATAAGTATATTTTTTGAACAGGTGATAATGTTTTTGTTATCTTGACTCTGCCTAAATTATGATTGGATGTCAATATGCAGATTACTACTGGAGCTGGTCGGCTTGTTAACAACAGTAGGCATTTCCCAGGTCAAAGAAAGGAATGTCATGGACGGGCATCAATCATTTTTAAAAATTAATTTTTGTGATGGAACGCTTGTATTAATGAAGACTCAGCTGATGTGATGTTTCCAAAGTAACCACTACAGGGGTGATCCCTTAAACTGTCAATTGATGTGCATGTGGTTCAAGTATTTTTTAATATATTATGCATGTACTTTAGCCTGTGTGCTCAAGTCTTTGTATGTTTTATGTTTTACCTGGCTGTAAGAGAAATCTCCCCTTGGGGACAATAAAGTGAAGTTGAAGTTGCTACTACTAGGCTAACAGGGGGAGGACAAATCAGTGGACCTTTCAACTTAATGGGGCATTTTTTTCTTAAAATTGTAGTCATGCTCTACAGATTGCATTTACAGCCTGGATGAGATCTGATCTTAATGCGAGATGATCGGATTGCATTCCGATTCACATGCTTTCTGCATACATACATTCACACCTACCATCGACATATGTTTTTTTCCTTATGCAGATAAGTTATCCAGTTACAAATTGCATTCTAATGCCAGGTGCCAAATGGGTGATGAGGAGCGTCGTAAACAGGAGATGGAGACTAACCTTTTGTACAATGTTGCTGAGATCTGTTCTTAGGACTGTATTGACATTAGCCAAGGCATGATTGACATCTGGGAGCTGAAAGGCAGAGGATGAAAAAGTGAGAAGATGAGCAAATATGGATACATTGCTGCAAATTAAAATGCTTATTTCCATTAATTTTTTGGTTTTTATTCCCAATTTATTGTTCCTTGGTACCCTTGAGAAGTCTGCGTTGACACCCAGCTGGGACAGCGTGGACCGGATGGTGTTGCAGGTGTGAGACACGGCTCCGTTGGTGCAGGCGGGGTCGGACAGGGTGTTGGACAGAGAGGCCCGTTCCCCCGACAGACTGGCCTGAAGTTTGCCTGTCCCCTCTTGAAGCACCTCCAAGGAGGAGCTGACGTTCTCCAGGGCCTCTTTGGTCTCCCGCATGGCTACAAACATCAGAGGAAAGATGGAACTGAAACAAAATTTTGCAATTTTTTTGTACAAAAAAACTACACTTTTTCCAGAATAATCCATAACAGTGTGTTTTTTGTATTGTCAAATGACTGAGGCTCACATACTTCATGTAAACACAACACAGAACTATCAATATTATTACAATAAGACTGATTACACTGACCACAGGTCAACAATCCAGAGAGGAAAACCACAGCAAAAGACAAGACGAAACAGTGGAATCTACTAACACAAAGTCACAAGCACTGCACCACTGAATCCAAAACATCAGCTCTGATTACCTTTGATGGCATTCTCAACTTTTGCTTTAGATAAAGGGAAATGTGAGAGGATCGAAGGGGAAAAAGAAAATTAAAAAATGGCTAGCATATGTCCCTAAGAGACACATCAGGATTCTGTAGTAAACCCATGAAAAAAGGAGGCTGCATGTAAAAGACAACCATTAGCAACTGTAAACCGTTGCCTAATAAGTGACACAACAATTTGCAAAATTCATAATTAGACTGGGAATTTTACAATTGTATCACAATTAGAGTGTGCTTGAGAATTGCAGTTAATTGTAACGTTTAAAATTATATGTTTATTATTGTGTCTTTGAAATAGAGCAACGGAGTTTGTTTGATCTGTTTAGAAGTTCCAAAAAGTGTAGTAAGGTAGTTTTTCAGCTTATGAACCTTCGTATTGCATCGTGATACTATGTCTCAGGTGTGTGAGCTTAACAGGAGGTCATACTGAGCGCTAATACAGAGAGTGTGTTACCTCCTGCCATACGCAGGGCAGTGTCCAGTGATGGAACCACCTCTTTCTCCAGCTGACTGTGGATCCTCCCACCCAGCAGCGGTCCAATGTCTGTCAGGAGACACAGAAAGATCAGAGGGTTTTATGAAAACAGTACAGATATACATTGCTTTGTAAACACAGGGAGCCACGGGCAAACAAAGTGAGAGACATTAGACAAATACTATATGTAAACAGTCTGGGTTCAGCTTACTGTCGAGGTCTGACAGGACTTTGTTCTTTGCTGTGGTGTACTGGGCTGTCAGGTATTCAATTTGCTGCCACAGAAAAAGCACAGTAAAATTAGAGCAGTACTAAAAATTCAAACTTGAATGTGTGTGTGTTTTTGTCTCATGCGTGTGTGTGTGTGTGTATGTATGTGTGTGTCCGTGCATACCGCTGGTGTGTTGTTAGCAAATGTCCTCAGGTCTCTCATGTTGGTATTGATGAACCGGCGAGTGCTCTTGATCTGGGTGCTGATATTATGGTTCGCAGCGTAGGCAATAAGTACTCCCAAACTGAAACGCACAGGCACACACAGGCACGCAGGCAGGATCAGTTAAGTATCATAATGACCATTATTCAACAGCAGAGGGCAGCATGGCTATATAAAGACAGATTTCTGCTGTGACGGCCTCAAAAGTCACTCACGGAGGATTCACCAGGGTCTAATAGAGTCAAATAATCGGCCTGCACAGTCAGCTGAACCAGAGTCACATTTGTCAGCCATGTTTGGAGTAGTCTGTGTATTTATTTATTTATTATTTATCACATAGATATCTTAAAATGTGGATTTTGAAAGAAGAAGAAAGGCTTCAAATGCGACCGCCAACAGCTTTCTCTCCCTATGTACGTCTCTGCTTGTCCTTTCAGAACTGATGGTGATGAAAGGAATGAACAGGAATATTATAAGCCAAGAAGTGTAATCTGACAGAAGGGTTTTGATCCAGGCACACCTGTCTTTGTTTTCAGCTGGGTATACTGTATATACTGTAAGAATAATGGATAATGCTGTGACATGCTGTCATTCACTGAAACGGGTTGCTGAAGCTTTTGTATTAATTATTATGGTGACATTTTGGCTGAATATTATTCCTGCACTTGGAAAAATTAGGTCAAGAATCCTACTATTGTCTTTTAAGGTGTTAAATGTACCTGCCAGATCCCTGAGACCTTTTATGCTGCAAGCCCTTAAGCAAAGACTTGACCTATTAACTAGACTTTTTTGTTTTTCACCAACACCGGCTGAGATAGAAAGACAAAAACTACCAGAGAGAGAAACTGAGAAAATGAGAGAGAAAATCTGATGAATGACAGCGTAGAAAAGAATCACAATGTCAAATCCTGACCAGATAATATCTCCACATCTTCAAATGGCCAGTAGGTGCTTTAGATGTGCTTATGTGCATTGTGTGTGCGTGAGTATGCACGTTTGTGACGTGAAAGCACTCATTCAGACAGAGAGGCCTCTCACAGACAGCCAAGTGATATCAGTAACACCTAGCTGTCCTGCACATTTCAGATCATATTTCTGACTGTGCACCTGTCTCCTCCGCAGAGCAGGGACACTGCACGCGTGTCCCAGTCTTTATGTGCTGGTGCGTGTGTGTATGTGTGTGTGTGTGTGTGTGTGTGTGTGTGTGTGTGTGTGTGTGTGTGTGTGTGTGTGTGTGTGTGTGTACGTGTGTGTGTGTGTGTGTGTGTGTGTCTCTGTGTTTATATGTTGTGTATTAAAAACATGTATTAAAACACTTAAATATGCATAAACAGTGATTCAAAAATATGTGTACATCACTTTGCAACACTAAAACATCAATAATCAAACATCAAATATGAAAATATTTTTATGACATCTGTACAATGTTTTCTATTCTATTAAGTAATAATGAAATTTTGATTATTTTTACTTAGGTTAACAGTTCAAATAAATGAAAATGTGACAATGTACGGTATGTCACGTTGTATGTACATAGATAATACATAGTATTCCAGTTCTTAACTGTGTTTGTATATTTGGTCAAAATTTCATATCTTATGTTGTTCAGATTTCATATTCAGGTTATAACCATTTTAATTGCAGTGATGCCAAGTTTCCAACCTTTTATTACTTATTTTGACAACTTGAAAACACTACAATCCAGTTTAAATATACTTATAATTCCCCTTTACCTTTTTTTGTACTTTATGGAACATATTTGCTGGTGTGATTAAAGGAACTTTTGCTGTTGTAGTTACAAGTTTCTTAAGTTTTGGGACCATGACGTTTAGACCAGGATGGAGACGGTTAAAGTGTTGGTTAGATGTACAGTAATATATGCGTCAGTTATATGTTTTATCTTTAAAGGTTTCTGGGTGGAAAGTGGATTACTTCAGAAGAAGTAACTCACCTCTCATAAAAATGTATTGCACAGACAATTGTAGTGACTGACTTCTTAGTCAGTAGATCTCAGTGTATTTAGAATGGATTTTGTTTCGTTGAATGTTAGGATGGGTTAAAGTTCAGAACACATAGTGTACAGTGTCAGTATCATACTTCCCCCTTCTGCTGTATATCTGAAAATACAGTATGTATGCCAAGATATTTATTTATGTATTTCCTTTTAGCTTTTGAAGCAGAATGAGGCCACTGCAGATACAGTAGATGTAACTGGTGTTTCACACTTTCTAACCACTCATCAGAATGCAGTAGTCGCAGACGCACAAAGTGAGGGCAGAATCGCACCATCATAGCGATGATGAACAATATGATGAAGATAAGAGAAGACTCACATGATGAAGATGGACGTAGCGATGAGCGAGGCGGTGTAGAAGCCCCTCTGACAGTCGGCGTTCTTCCTCTGTCTCTGGTGCATCTCCCCTCCGCAGTTCTCACAGCATCGACACACACAGAAAAACGTGCCTATGATGGGAGTGAGGACCACGAACACAATACCGATGGTCGCACATATGAGGAATCCAGCCTCATAGTAGATCCACTGGAAGGGGACAGGACTCATTCAATCATTATTTCACTCTTTGGCCCTCACAGAGTCATTTTTGCAAGTGAGTGAAAATTGCAGTTAAAGCGAAAATTTAGAACAGTGTTATGAGGGGTTTACCTGTAGCAACAGGACGACGTTTTCTGGCTATAACACCATGGTGCGTGCGCGCCCGTGTGCAGAAACACAAACGCGTGTGCACACACACACACACAAACATTCACACAAAAAGCCGTGGCAAGAGGAAAATAAAGACAAACAAAACAAGGTCAGTGTGACAGCCAAGAGATTAGGAGACGGAAGAATCCCAGTTTCTAAAGAGGGATGTGAAGGTGACATCAAGACATGGAAAAAGGTAAAATTAGCAAATTAAATTCAAACAAAAATCTCAAAAGAGTCTTCTCAGAATTATTCAGCGATATGATCACCTAGTGATTCTTACTGTCATGTGTCTTAAGTATAGTATTTAAGTGGTTTATTACTTTGAAATGAGGATTGTGATTATCATTTTCTTTGACACACACCATACGGCTTTAAAATGTCTAAAATGGAATTTCTAGAACTCTGGAAAGGTGCATTTTTTTAATTTGCAAGAACGCAATCTTTCAAAGGTGTTAAATTATAGGCTTAACTTTAAATATCAATAATATGTTAATACGTCAGCATTAGATGGGTACAGTATTATAACACTACACTTTAATTAATCTTAATCATCACTTAAATCAAATGTACCTTTCTCCATTCCTCTATTTTGATTCCCCCCATGTTTTGCTGAATGACTTGAACAATCAGATCTGAAAAAAAAAAAAAAAAAAAGAATATATAAGACACAATGCTGCAAATTAATAATCCATTGTGCAACAATGTTTTACAGTCAGTACGGCTACATGTAGGAGACGAAACAACCAGATTTATAGACAATCAAATAAACTTCCGGTTTAACATACGACAAGCTACGCTGGAGTGAAGATATCCTTTCATCCCTTCGCAAGCAGACAACACAGATTATGTGGAATCGTTTTTAATTTCAGAGGAAAGCATTGTGACTGTATTTCTTCGTATATCTAACAGCTGTGTGCGGACGCCAACGAGCGCCGAAGTTCAGTCCAGCTGTCTGTGTGTTTATATAGGTCAGCCAGCAGTAAGCCTACCTTGATGGGGACTCACCCGGACTGTTACTCAGCAGGTAAAGAACACTTGCATGCATGCACACAAATCCAAACTCATACATGCTACGTGTACAGTATGTACATTTGTAAAATTTGAAAACATGTATAGTAAAAAATAAAACTATTACATACAAATGGATGTGTTTAAGTCTACAGCTGAAAGAAACAACATATATTATGCAACATATTTATGTGAACAGATACATACAAATACAGAGCACTGAGTACTAGTTGTCTGAAGCTACATGGACAGTAAAGAAAATTATTTCCAGTGTTTGTTATTAATTAGTCAGGCCTCTCACATGTAACCAAAAGGAACAGGAAGTTGCTGGAATGGGCAGACAACAAAATGTCACGACTTCTTTTTTCTTTTCAGAATGTAATATTGTCACATAGCGAGTCTTCTCAGACTGAGACAGTAGGTGCCGCTGCACATGACAAGCAGATGGAGGCCAGTTTAGCATGTAAACGCTGACACAGCTGTCACACACACACACACACACACACACACACACACACACACACACGCACACACACGCACACACACACACACACACGCACTCAGTGTCCGGTTCTGCTGTCTGCATGCACAACTGCTGACCTCAGGTGAGGAGAGAAAACACATGAAGACAAAACATATTGTAACTACATCTGTTTGTAACCTTCTGAAGTGAAGCACTATTGATGTCTATACTGCGTATACTAAACTTTTATTTATCCTCACTCTCTCCTCTCACATTTGCTGTAGGACTGCAACTAACGATTATTTCCCATTACTGATTAATCAATAATTTTGTCTATAAAATGTCACACAATAGTAAAAAATTTTACAAGGTGGCATCTTTCCATGATTTCTTGGGAATTCGCATTACAATGCAAATTTTCACATTTGAGAAGCTATAATCGGAGATTTTTTAGCATTTGAAACAAGTCCTGAAACAAATTGATTGTCAAAATAGTTGCAGATTAAATTTCGACAGTTTTTTCACCTAAATGATTGATCAACTAATTGTTTCAGCTTTAATTTCCTCTCTATCCTAACTACTATCAAAACAAAGGCAAAAATGCCCCCAAAATACTTAATTTATCTAAATTTTTTACTGAATTTTTGGCAAAACTGTGAGAGCCTTTCTGGTAAGTAAGAGGAACTGTGATTCCGAGTATCATTTGTGAGCATAAGGATAATCCTCTCAACACTATCCTCTTGTCGTGGTGGGAGATGACTGCCTTACTTTTCTTTGATCATTGCGTCTGTATGTGACTGTTAATAAAGTGGGTTCGACTGGAGAAGATCTCAGACTGTCATGTAGGGTGAAGACATCTCTGTTAACTCTCCAGATGCAGCATATGAGCACATCTGATACCACCTGCTGCTGCTCAGCTACTTAGTTAGCATTAGCCACTGAGGGGAGTTAAGCTTAGAGAGCTTAGTTCAGTGACCCAGTATAAGAGGTATCTACAGCAAACAAAAGGAGGAAGGAAGGATAAACAACCATCAGAATTAGATCTGAAAGGATGAACAGACCACTGTCCAACATGAACTTGTGTAGAGAACAACAGTCAGGGAGAGCAACCGATTGATTTACTGAAATATACAGACTCTCTCTATAGAAAATGTGATATTTTCTTGTTTTTTTGTGTTTGTTCTTAAGAGTCTTTTGTGATAAAGCTACTTTTCATGTATCACTGATTGTTACTGATCATTTTGTGTGTCTCTTGACTCTTTCATAATCAAGGGCCTTTAAAAAAAAAAAAAAAACCCAGTTGGACCTAGTCATTCAAACAAAGTGGAGCAAACATTGGATTCACAACTAAACATACACGCTCAAAGGGCCACACATGCCACTGTAGGACTAAAAACAATAGCAGCAAACCATTAAACACTGCTGCTAGTTCGCTGCTGTGATTTATACTGTAAGCCAGAACCTACAACCCTCTTACCGTAATGTGTAAATATAGGCTAGCACAATCCTCTACGCTGACCTGCTCTGAGAGATTACTGGAAGGTGTGGACTGCAAGGCCTTATCTATCCTGACAACCATCTCTGCTGCTTTCTCCATGAAAGGCCTCAAAAGAATAGTAAAGTAACATTCTCAGTCCCACCTACACAAAACACAGCAGGCTGAAACCAACATTTGCATGACTGCATCCAGCCCCTGACATGGCCAGGTGGGGGTTTTAGACGTGTGTTTGCAAACCTGATCGCCTTTATGGTGCAACTACAGAAAAACTTAAAGCACATTTTAACTTGAAGTTGACTGTCAAAATGCTTACTTTTGATGAGATGGATTTTGTTTGTATAGGTACAATGCTGCATTTGAAATGATTGAAGATTTTATATAGAAAGTGACAACAATTATATGAGTGATGATGAGAGTTAACACACCATGTTGGGAAGTCTCTCCAGCTCCCTGGACAGTGAACACGTTGAACTCCCTTTGGATGAAGCAAGTTCAATTATAGGAAAAAAGATTCAATGATTTAAAGGTGTGACCATGTTTGGGTACCATGCTAGTTTGAGTATTTTTTAAGACCTAGAGTGGTAGAACTACCCACCCTTTCATAAGAGTATAAAAATTTGAATTTAACATAAATATTTGGAATTTGAAAAATTTTCTATTTATACATTATGTGACCCATTGGGGGTGGGAGGGGTGTATATGAATGGACAAGTTTAATATTGAGGTGACAAAGTGAGATTGTGGCTCAAAAACTCAAAAGAGCCAGGGTCACTCCCTCTTTAGCACAGTTTTTACTACAAACAACGCCACAACGTTAATAGGAGATGAAGCTGAGGGCTGCAGTTCAAACAGTTATGAAGCGCTTATGTTACTTTAAGGCTCTAAGCACTGTATATATTTTCATGGCAGCAGGAGCTAAAGAAAGTTACACAGCCCGCTGTTAGCTGGAGCAAAACAACTAAGAGGATTATGGGGAATGCCTTTTTTTCCCTTTGGCAGTAGACTCTTAATATGAAGTTATATCTAAGATCACATAAAGAGAGAAAGGGGATCTAGCGGTTATATTGATACAACTGATTGAGCATTTAGTGTATAAAATATCATAATCATGATCATCATCATAATTTCCCAGAGCTCAAGTTACCATATTTATACTGCTTGTTCATTTTGACCAACAGCTCCAAACCAAAATATATTCAGTTTACGATCATAGAAGACTAAGAGAACCAGCAAATATTAGACATATAGACATATAATAGACAGCCAAAGTATAAGTCATCCAGTCTGCCATCTTGAGTGAAAAACACTGAAAGCTCCTAGCTTGCAAAAAGTAATTTTTTTTGGACTGATACACATAAACAGGATTGCATAAATAGGATTAGATGAATGTAATGGTGTCTGCAGTGTAAGATGGAGATATGCAAGTTCTACAGTAAAGTCTCTGGGGAGTAATTCCACCCTTGTCTTACACATGCTTTTCTTAAATATCCTTATCAGACAACTAATTTGGGTTTCTCTTGAGTGTGATCTGATTTAAGACACTTGCTTTTTGACAAACAGCTTGTCTGCTTCCAATCACAGTAATTAAGGCAAACAGACAAATACCAGGACTATGACCCACTTTCATTGTGTGTATGTATGTGTGTGTGTGTGTGTGTGTGTGTGTGTGTGTGTGTGTGTGTGTGTGTGTGTGTGTGTGTGAGTGTGTGTGTGTGTGAGACAATGCCATCTGTAGCCGTGGTAGCAGCACAGTGGTAGCATGGCCCTGTGGATGCTAATCCTCTAATCTACCCTGTGTGTCCCGTCGCTCACTCACTCACTCACCCAGAGGGATAAGAAGAAACAGACTCCTCACACAGTGAAAGAGCCCAAAATGTGTCTACACCCTAAATTCAACCTTCACACAGATTTGTAACGAGGAATGAGTAAGTCAGGAGGAAGGAAGTTAAACCAGTGCCGGTCAAAAACCAGTGATGCCCCATTGCGCAGCAGCTCTCAAGTTTTTCATCATCTGTTGCCGCTTTGATGCAAGTAGCTCTACTGGAAACCTGAAAAATGAATAAACGTTAATAATAACATGGACTTGAGGAGATTTTGCCACGGACAGCAATTTGTGCCACATTACTAAACCATTGATTTTATGAGACCGATCAACCTCAGAGAGAATCCGATTGGTCTGACAGGGATCTACCCTTCCTCACTCTCCCTCACATCGACTTGCATTTCTCCACCCTCACCTCAACTCAGCCGTAGCCCTAAACCCAACCTGTCACCTCCCCAACAGCTCACAATAACCTAACTCAAGCTCTAACCACATGGACAACGGTGTTACAGGAAACACGATTTGACAGGGCAACAGAATTTAATGCAAGACCAGTACATACATATACACATTTTCTAAAAGTGTACTGAAATGAGATGAGCACTTACAGTGCACCAGCCTTTATCTGTTTCTGCTTAACTGGAGAAGCAACTTCTGCTGGGTGTTGTTAGGTAATAAAAGTAAATCACACTTAAAGAGAAATACTGAAAAAAAAAAAAGATCGAATCACTGTTTTATTTATATTTAAAAGCAAGTAAAGATTGCATTGTGCATCATACATTCATAGGCGCACAGATAAATCTTAATTGATATATTAATTTATTAATGGTATTGAATCTCGATTTTTGTAGAAATTTGTATGATAGAAATAATCTGTCTACATATTTCAAGAAATTAAACTAATGTTATAAAACTATTTTAAGTTTTACTTTAGCAAACCTGGCCACATGTTACAAACATAATACAAATATTACATACTTAACTTCCATTTCAGCGTAAATGAGTGTAGAATTGTGTAGTATTACTATATGTGTACAGTAGTGGTCACATAAATGCTGTTTCAATGTGTAAAGATCTCTCCATAAAAGATAGAGCAATGAGTTTGAACAATTACAGCAGTGTACTTTACTTTTCAGTTTACTTTCATGTTTTATTAAGGGGTAATTTTTCAACCTAACCAGCACAATATGGTCCCCCCCCCCCCTTTTTTTTTTGCCGTCTTTCATTTTCACCATTTAATTCTAGAGTCATCAACCTGCAAACAGATCAACAAAACTATGGGAAACAGCATCCAAGAAATTACTATTGTCCATAACTCATACAGAATATGCCTATGCTTGGCCATCATCTTAATAAAGAACTGATTTGAATGAAACAATTAAATGTTGCTAATAATTAAACAAATGAATATTCTTTTCATTAGGCAACACTAACATAGTCATATCCAGGAGTTACTATATAAAAACCACTCTGATCCTGTAGTTTGATGATACATTTCTGAACAGTGCTGTTATCCTATAAAGCAAAAAGAAAGATCATTAATGATCATTAAAGCACATGTGCCACATACAGAGTAAAGAGAAACATCACATAACAAAATGTGACTGTGGGTAATTTTTTGTAAAACTTGCACAACTTCTTGTCCAAAGCTGTTATGATTTGCATAATGAGAAATATTGCAGTAAGAAATAAAACTCAACTTTACAAATAGTTCATATCTCCATCTCTTTGTGTCAAAGACTCCATATATGAAGACATATTGTACATATCAAGCACCTATTTCAAAGCTCAAAGCAATTTCAGCTTTCTAAGTAAATACTGATTTAACTCTTTCAGGGCTTTGGAGTAACATGCAAAAATTCTTAAATTCACAGAAATCTCTTTCAGGTTTCTGGATGCACAGGGTACGGTTTTATACAGAAGACACTTATGTTCCTAAGTCATTTAGGTATTCACGCCGATGGCTTTAAAGGCTTTTCTAGACTCTGTCGCTGTCACCTAAAAACTGCCTCATTATTTATTTAGGGCTCAGGGGAAGCTGACAGTCGGTAAAATGATCAGCCGAACCTGCCAAACCTCACGCCTCAAGTGGCCGCAGTCATAAACAGTGCGATAACAGGCTCTCGAGGTGTGCGCGCGTTCGATGTGTGTGAACAACATGCGTGTTGTGACACGCGTAGGACCCATGATGGGGGAATGGGCGACATGACATCCAGGTGGTCTCTACCTGTGCGTGTGTGGGACGGTGAATCATACTGGACAGTACCTGACAGTAGCAGCATATGGTCCAGTGGATTAAAGTATTACGCAGTGATGCAGGTGACTGAGAAAGCCTCCTCTAATCGCTGACCTGCTAATTGATTACCCTGCCAGTGGCCCTAACTCTGGACACCCAAATGGCAGCAACTTAAAACCTTCAATCCTATTGCACTGTGTCATCCTCCAACGTGACCACTCATATTTGTATATACAGCACACAAACAAACCCGCTTTGAGTTGGGAGTAGCTCTACATATCCATCACTGGGTTACTGTACTACACCATGGGGGGTCAAGAGAGCGACATTCGATGTGTTTGTATTGATCATGTCACAGACCCGATCAACTTAAAATCGCCACAATAATGTTACAGCATGGGCCCAGAGAGGATCACTTAGGAGCTATGACAGCTACTGATCCCAGTAATCTGCTCATAACGTTGGTTTATGGAGTCAACAAGCTCACGTCATCAATGCGTGCACTCACTCCGTGCACATGCTGTTTTGACCCAGTAGGATTTCAACTGAGGGCCGCCACATGGGGAGTGTTTTTTGGATGTCCTGCATTGAGTCATCCATGCTATGGTACAGATTCACTCTCGGAAACGGAATACAGATACATGTGCAGATCATTCCTGCCAATGTAGTCTCTTTGAGGTTTTGAGTGTCTTTTGGACTATGTTGTTTAGTTCATGATGTACAACAGGTCGGTCGGATTCTGTTACGCTAAAGAGTCAGCTATAGGCCAATAGTACCTTCATGGCTTGTGACGCCTTAAAAAAAAAAAGTCTACTTGTGACCACTCAACACAGTTCCAAAGAGTTACGTTTCCTTCTCAGACTCACTGATCACTAATAATATTGTTACCCCCTCACTTTTATCTGGGTATCCTTTGGAAATACTGACAGGTGGGGGTCTTAAAACAGACCTATACGCTACTGATCATCAGTATCTGCTATCACAAATGTCAAAACAGACACTGATATCGTGCGCCACTATCATATCACCTCAATTAAATCCACTGTTATCAACTTCTAATCCTACTGGGGTTTTTTTTGTTCTTTTTAAATCACAGCTCCTATTGCCAGTCTAATCCAGTCCAAACTGTAAAACAGATCATACATACTGCGATCCATTTTCTTTTTTTCTATGCATGTCATTTCATCAACATCATATACTATAACACTCATGCATCTTTCTCTGCATTCTTTACATAGTACCACAGTCACATAAAATCACCTTAATGCAGTTTTTTTTCTCATTGATTGTAATTCCCCACATTTGTACTTTGCAGCACCATTTATTCTAATTGTATATTATATGTTCTCTACTTTTACATTATTGTAATATTTATGTCTCATTTATTTTACTACACATATAAGCTAAGTACTGTACGTACTACGTTTGCATTTATTTTACAATATATATTAAGCATGTGTGGCACAGAACTTTTTTCAGGATTAATTAGGCTCTGTCTCATTTTATCTTATTTTTCCAATACCTTCTTTGTGACCGTATCTAAATTCTTTGGGGTCACAATTTGGCAAAACAATCCAAAATATAGTATGTGGCCATGATAAAAAAAAAAAAATTAAATAAAATCATTTGCAAAAAAGCTGCATTTCAGGTCTTTCAATCTGATGGGTCAGAATTGGGTGCAACACCTGTTTGAGTCAGATGCAAACATACACAAAGTTAAATTAGCCTAAACTCTAATTCAATAGGCATTTGAGTGATGTGTTTATCCATATAACAGTTGGTATTCAGTAGAGATACAAAAGCCCTGATAATATTCCTGTTTCCCTCATCATGTGAGAGGAATCATGGGAATAAGAAACAGAACCAGAGCTGAAGGATGGAGAAGAAAGAGCAGGAATTGGGAGGAGGGGGTGGGGGCGTTAATAATCTCACCTTTTGGGAAGGAGTTCGGTTGAACAACGTAGAGAAAAGCATGGACCATGTGGAAGAGGATCCCTATTGCCCCTGGCTCATAATACGCGTGGGTGTCATAAACCGCCGCCGGTACAAACCCAAAATCCAAGGGCTCCACCGGCGGAGGCGACCGCTGTCGCCGGGAGTCCGCCTGGACCCGAGCCGGGGCTCTTGCCCTCTCGTCCGCTTGCTGCTCGCCGCTCGTGGCCCCCCAGCAGAGCAGCAGGACGAGCCACCACGTCCACAGCATGGCTCAGAAAAGTCCAGCTTCGACCGAAAACAGAAGAAAAACCGATAAAAGAATGGTCGCGCTACAGTCTAGCGGGGAGAAGGGCTTTTGACGTGAGAGGACACCTGTCCCTCTCGGTGTCTTATCCCCTCGTCTCAGAAACAACCGCCTGGGGCAAAACTTTGAGACTAAACATCCGAGGACTCTAGCGGCCGTTAGCTCCTGGTTTCTCGGTGCGGACTCATCGTCACAGACATCTTCCCGGTGCTCTTCGACGACTCAGCGGACCAACGGCCGGTGATGTGCCCGTTCTCCCGGTGTCCTCGCCCTCACCGGCTGCCTGCTGCGACCCGCCTAAGCTCTCGTGCACGTCCAAACCCAAGGGTGCTCGCGCCCGCTGAAAACTCGCGGGGTCATCTGTAGCGCGCGACACCGCGGGGACCAATCACCTGTCCAGGACACACTCTCTCTATCTGTCGCTCTTTTCTCTCTCTCTCTCTCTCTCTCTGTCTCTCTCTCTCTCTAATACAGCTACAGGTCAAAGGTGGCAGGATCCAGATCCTTTACTTGGGCCCAAGTAAAGACAGAAACGCTGCAATATAAAAATGCTCCATTACAAGTAAAAGCCCTGCATTGAACATGTCACTGAAGCAAAAGTACACCAGTGTTATTAGCATGGACGGATTGCTGAATGGGCCGACTGGGTACAGGCTCAGGGGCCCCAGGACCTCTCGGGCCTCCCTTTTGAACTGACTTTTTAATATTTCTTAGTGGAAAGTCAATCAGAGGACCACAAAGAGATGCAAAACGAATTAAAATAGATGCAAAATGCCCACAAAGACACTCAAAACGACCACAGAGAGTTGCAAAATGACCATAAAGAGACACAAAACAAGTAAAAAATAGGCACAAAATGCCCACAGACTCAAAATGACTAGAGAGAGATGCAAAATGGGTAAAAATAGACGCAAAATGATCAGAAAGAGACGCAAAGCGACCAAAGAGAGATGCAAAACCAGTAAAAACATACATCAAACGTCCACAAGATGCAAAACAACCACAAAGAGACACAAAATGACCACAAGTGACATGGGCTTCCCAATCTGTGGGTCTAGCTCTTATGCAGAAGAGGGAGGCGGTCTGTGTCCGGGGCCCAGTTGTCTCATAATCTGTCCATGATTATTAGCTAAATTTAAATGTACAAACCATATGATCCGTTTATAAAATACATTCCATTGCTTTGGATTTAATTATCCAACAGTATATATATATATATATATATATATATAAAATAGTTAACATTTGCTCCACATTGATCAGCTACAACAGTAGTGCCACTTACATATTAATGCATCAGTAATAAAAATTCAATAATATATAAGAGGGACGGGGCGACTTTCCTGCATAATGACTACTTTTACTTTTGATACTTAAAGTACATTTTGCTGATAATACTTTTACTTGAGCAAGATTTAAAATGAGGGAGTTTTTTTTCATTACTCTATAAGTAAAGAATCTGAATACTTATAGATAAAATGTTATAAATAGCCAACCTCTGTCACAAGATTACTGAACATTTTAACACTGTTCTCAGTGGTTTATTTCTTTAAATACGATACATTCTCTCTTTTTTAAATCCTTTGTGAACCCCCCCATCCAAAAAATAAAAATAAAAATAAAAACACGGTGACTGAACATTGTATGGACTTTTACTTTGTGTGTCCTCAACTACACCTATTCACCTGAGCACTGTCAAATAGCGTTATAGCATTTGTTTACAAGACAGTCAAACTACATATTCACAGTGGGTCTGTGTACGCATGCGAAGCAGGTCACTGACTCCATGCTCTGGTCTCTGAGCAGCTGACCTTTAGCTCTGAGGCTGATCAGATAGATGGTCAAGGCTTGTGAAATTTTGGCAAGCGAAGAAGGTTGGAGGTCAAAAAAGGGAAAAACCCGAAGTTCATTTAAAAAGTAACATCAGCCTGGATAAGTTGTGTAAGTCCTGGAAAATAGCTTTGAACTCTTTGATATGTCAGTGCTGTCTTTCATCCTCTCTCACCTCCTTGCATGGTTAACAGTCACTTCGCACGACACGACAATATAGTGGTCAAGAGTAAACGCGAAATATGTCTACATAAATCAGGAAAATCATGTATCCAGAAGCAGATCATTTCTCAGAGTTTGACCTTCATACACCCCCCCCCCCGCCCATGTGTGTGAATGTCTGTGATGACAGACACCCCCTCCTCCAAATGCCCATTCACGGGGAACAGTGGAGGGTAGTGTTTGCCCTGTGAACAGAGCCTGAAGTGACTCCTTTTACTGAAACACTCGCCACTGTTCCCATGCTTGTGTGCATGCACACGCAAACGCGCGCACACACACACATTAAAACATTAAAATTACACCAGAAAAGGGTTACAAAAAAAAAAAATCTTGTTTTATTCTCCCTGTACCCAGAGAGGAGATGCATTACACAGATGGGTTGTACACGAAAAATAAAAACATCGAATATCTGATTCATACATAAGTAGTGAGAACCATTCATGCACTGCAATTTCTCTCACACACACTTCACACTATCATGATACATACTCTGTCTTGATCCTTCTTTTGCAAGTGCGCTGTTATTTTACTGTACCAACTGTCCTCCCTTAGTGACGTTGGACTTTTCCCCAGGTTTGTGCCTCTCATGTACAACCTTTACATTTGAGTCACAGCTAAGCTAAGCATCAGTTTTTCTGAACAATATATACCTGGCCATACATTAACACTTTCTTCTGTTCTAAGGTGTATGAAGAGTCCCGCACACTGTCCGTCACTTGCCCTTCATTAATAACTTCCTTTATCGACATGAACTTTGCCTGATGAAGGTCTGAGGACTGAGGTGTTTGCTCCTCAGTCAAGAGTTTTTGATCATATACACCTGTCAGTAAGACTTTAGGGTGTGCGAGACCTATGCAACCAATTTTCCAAGTTGTTACTCTTAATTCCTTTCCAGGTAGCCAGAAATTAATGAACGTCTTACTTGTTTTTTATGACACAAGAAAAATACAAAAACGTTATTTTGCGTTAAAACATAAGATAATAAGTAACATCAATTGAGACAAATACTGTAGCTCTAGTAATAAAACTTAAATTTTGGTTCATGAAGTACAAATTAAGCAAAGAGATATGATTTTTGTAGCTAGCAATTTTGGAATAAGTAAATAGAGCGGCAACTTGAAAACTGGCTGAAATCTTTGATGATTCTGGAAATATCAGAAAAGCAATAAATGTTAAAAGACCTTCAAAAATCACCTGATATATATATATATATATATATATATATATGTTTTTTAAAAACCAAATGTTTAGCACTGTGGCTTGCATGTAATGATAACACATGAGAGGCAAAAATTAAAAAGTTGGAGCTTGGCTGGACATAGCTTTTGCACTTTGCATGCAACTCCTGGCACTTCAGAGCAGACAGTTTTTTGATCTGCTCAACTGATTGAACAGCGCCTCCAGCTATCATCTCTGAGACTGTTTGGTGTACAAGCAATTGCAAAGAGCCTCTTCCAAAACTCAAAGCCAGCAGCTAACCACACCAAAACAATTCCAGCTACCTTTTGGGATCAAACCTTACTTTTCTTGCTGTACAGGTCCCTGGCAAATGAAAATTGCTGGGGTCACTGCTTTCATGTGATTACATTACTATTATTTCCCTCCTTCCTGTTTCTTGTTATGTAGATGTGAGTCATACTTACAGCTGTGTCTTAGCCCTCAGGTATCCTTGACCATTTTACCTGCATATATGCAATCTTCATTTATTCTTCAGATCACTGTCAAGATAATGGTGAAGAACTGGAAAACATGTTAAATCGATACTGGTGTAACACCACGAATTTAAAATGGGACCAAGCACACTGGTACTCCACCAAGACATTTCTTCAGATGAGAGTTTCCAATATAAAAATTACTATATGTCTATTGTTGTTGTAATGATTATCCGGTGCTGCATGCTTGAATGATGAGAGTACACATGAACCATACTTATAAAAAAAATAAAAAATAAAAATCGCTTCAAAACAAGAATTATCTGCCAAACCTGTCTGGCTTGGAGGTCACTTCAAAATAATACATAATACTAGCGCCTTCACAAACAGGCATTGTCTTATCTCAGTGCTTCAGAGTAACAATATCAATACAAATGGCATGATACTAAAACCTGCAAACTTTTATCTGCGTCTAAAAGTCCAAACTGTGTGACCTGAAGATGGAAATAAAAGACAATGCACTCATCCCAGACTGTATGTAGTTTCACTACTGCAACGTTTAACGTGTTGGATTTCAGCTATGGACGTATGGGCTCATCACAGTAACTCAATTCAAAAACAAACCCTTTACATGTTTGTCAGTGCGTGGGTCTGCAGAACGGCTTTGAGATTTGAACAATGTTTTCATGCGATAGTGAGCGTTAATCCTGCAGCTGAACATTTTCATTTTTAGAAAAAATGTCTGAGATTTTTCATAAAAAAATTCATTTGAAATATTAGAATTTCAGACATTTGAAATTAAAATTAAAAAATTAAAAAATTGACAAGCTTTTTTTTGACAAGTTCTGTCTAAAAACAACTCCTCGCTGTACATTTGATTGTGCTTTTGAACACACTTGCACAGTCCAGCTGTCACGTTCCAACAATCACAAAATTTCCCATATGCAGTTTTGTTCCTCTCTTTGTGCTCCACTCCCGCTGCGTACACCAGTTTTTCACATCACTTTCATCAACATGCTTTTCTGCAGGTTGCCGTGATGGCAGCAACCCATCCTCAGAGTCTGCCTGGTTAATGGGAAACGGACTGGACCAGCTGGAAACATATGAAGCTGACTCTGATGCTTGTAGTAACAGCTTTATGCCTTGGCTGGTTTTTTCAGTAATAAATAAATAAATACTCCAGGGGTCAGGTGCACAAGAATAAGTCCGGTTTAAGCATGTTCCATGACTCGTGTCTGATCCCTGAACCTTGCTGTGTTTCCAGGACACTTACTGGTTGTTCCTGTGGCATTCAGTCTATTCGGTTGCCACAGATGGTGAACCGGTCTATCTCCAGCAAGTCTTTCTTGGGCGTTCTGTTTTTGAGTCCGTCTTCTTCCAGTCCTGTGTCAGCGTTGATGATCTTGTCATCATCCTCTTCGTCAGGCGTTGTCAAGAATGTGTCTGAGTCGCTCTTGGGAATTGCGGGGGCAGAGCTCTCTGCCATGTTGGCGGCCTGACAACTGTCTGATGCCAGTGAGAGTCCTCCTTTGTCTGTCGTGGGTTCTGTTTGCGAGAGATACAGAGTTTGATTTTAAGCAGATAAGGAACTTGCTGTGGGTCATGCGAGCGTAATGCAAGTGGATACTGGCTGGTGTTCACGTTAATATGATTTGATAATATGTAAGCGATGACGCGTGAATTAAAAAAAGTCGAAAATGGCTGAACTGTCTTGTCGTAGAATGTCAGTGGAAAGGGACACTGGAACAACAATCTGACAGAGCTGTGAGGGTGGTTCGAGTGTCAGTGGTCGTGGAGAAATCGAGGCGGCAGGTTTGAATTTGTGTAGGGAGCATGTTCAAGATATAATAAGGTGTTAAGTTGTTTTTTAATGTACAATTAAGCAAAGAGAGAAAGAAATACAATGAGTGTTACCTTGCTGTGGTGAAGTGTGAACGTGTTTGGTCCGGTGAGCTCTGGAGTTTGCACGGCTGGAGGCGGCAGAAGGTGGAGGGTCAAAGAGCTTTTCTTCCATGTTGGCCTCTTTGACAAACACACAAGATGTCCCCAGCAGAACAATACTGTTGAGCACTTTTAGAGTGATCATCCTGTTCACAAACACACATAAAAATTTCAAGTGAAAATAGGTACATAGAATTAATAAAAACCTTTAGATATGCAGAGCTAAAAAATTCAGAAGTGTGTTCAAAATTTGGAAAATACAACTTGAAATTTACCCCAAGTAAAACAGCAGCACACACATAAAGGAGAGTGAACCCTGGATTTTCACTGAGCTGGTCACTACCCTGATCAACTGAAAAAGAAACACAAACAAAATGTTAGATTTGTACTGTATCCAATGAAAATTAAATCAATAGCAATGGATATCATAAAGAGTGACTGACCAGCAGAGCTAAAGGAAGGGGGATGAAGCCCATTCTCCTCGATACTGAGTCACTGTAGTCTGTGTAGGCCTGGGGACACATTTAACACATAATCTCAGACAGCATCAAAAAGCAGCATTATTCTACTTTCTAAACCAATGCATTAATCAGTCCACAACCCTTTTAAATCAAATTATTACATATCAAATAAGGAAAGATGAGTGGACATTTCCGCAAGATTGAAAGAAATCAGTTTTTGCTCATATTCGGTCTTTAACAAAAAAATATTTAGTTTATGATCCAATGTTATAAGTAGAGTAGAAAAGGCATTTGCAGAGTACATAATGACATAACGGGAAAACTCCAGTGGAAAGAAGGTGTAGCAATATGACAATGCATATCATGTGAAAACATAAATTTGTCTACCGTCTTTTGCATCATTGTGATGAAGATTTTGATTGATGAAGATGAAGATTTTTAAGATACGTCCTTTACCGCATTAATCAAAAAAAACAAACAAAAACAAACAAAAAACAAAAGACATTTTCATGTGGCTATTTTGTCTATAATACCATGGTGGAATTGACAGCTCAATGGCATTGCAACTTAAAGGAATAGTTCAGTATTTAGTGCAATAGGCTTATTAATTTTTTTCCCTACAGTAAGTCACTGTGCCCAAACAAGAAATAGTCAGGCATACAACCCCTTTAAAACCTCAAGTAATTGCTTCTACACTTTGGTTTTTGTATGGAGTAAACAAACAAGAAGTAACGTATTAATTAGTGAGCTGTAGAGGTGCTGGCAGGTGTGTCTTTAACCTCTGGACAGAGACAGGCTAGCTGTTTCTCCCAGGTCTTTGTGCTAAGCCAAGACAACCAGCTGTAGCTTCATATTTACCGCACAGAAATATGAAAACTTCTCATCTAACTCTGACAGAAAGAAAATAATCATATTTCCAAAAATATTGAACTATTCCTTACAGGCACAAGTGTTTATCCATTTACTTGTGTATATATTCTAAACTGTGATGGAAGATTGTATCCATGATGCCCACCCCTTGTTAAAATTCTCTCAAACCTTTATGACCCCTGACTTTTACCCCCGCAGTTAAAGAATTTACATTCATAATGTCAATTTGAATATGGCATAATCCCACCTCGGCAGCTCCGGGATGGGATTATGTAGGAATGGAGATATACAGTATTTCAAAACATTATTTAAAAATGTATTATATCTAAATACAGTGTATGAGCCAACTAAGAGTACATCACTTTTGTTACATGCGCTACACTGTAAGTCCAGGAAGGCCATTTAATTTAGTCCATCTGATGAAAACAAAATATATCAAGATATTTTTGGGGGGAGCACTTCGAAAGTTTGCCTGAAACTTGCATTACGGTTTGGTGGTGACAAAGCTGATATTTCAATTTATTTTTGCTCACATTTTTCTGTCGACTGCTGACAAGGTCAAAGGCAAGGCTGGCTCGGTATTCTCCGTACACCTGGGAAATGACAAAACACTTGTCAGCCAAAGTCGAAACATCTAAATATCAAACAATTATGCAGTTACTGAATTACATGGAATTAGCAGAGGATATCCAAATAATACAAATTACAGACGACTAATAAACGGTTTCCGAAACTAAAGCTGCCTGTTGGAGTGACATAAATATATCTGTCTATTAGTTGGTGTTGTGGATAAACGTAAAATTACAAGTAGGGGTGGTAAAGATGAGGCAAAGCGAAATCAGTTAAAGTCAGTGTAAAAAGATAAAAAACAAAAATGTGCACAAATGGATTCAATGAGAACAAGCATGGATACACAAGCGCTTGAACGCTAGCTACATGTGAGTGATGTTTGTGTGATTAGGTTGGACAGTTTGGAGATAAAGGGGTTAATCCCTTCCTGTGGGGTCGGTATCCGTTACATAACCATGGTTACAACTCAGGATGAGAACTCTGATATGACAGACTGTCTGTAGTGGGGTGTTCAGGTATGGGATTGGGTGTGACACAATGTGAAAGAGAGAGAGAGAAAAATCACCACCAGTTGGTAAGACAGACAAACACCAAGTGTACGTAGGTTGAGTGGGACAGAACAGGGAGAAAGACGAAATCAGGTCCGGTCTGTTGAGCCTGAAGTTTCATTCTTGATCTTTGAAATAGTGGGACAAGATAATCATAACTCATGGTCCACTTACTAGCTTTTTTCCTGAGCTTTCAACTGCATCTCAGGGCCTTTTCATACCTGGAATTAACATGCATTTTGGGTGATCCGATCACAATTGTACAGCTCTAAGTACAGGTGTGAATGCACCCAAGATACACTGAGCATGCATTTGAAATCCAATCACTCAAACCACATTTGGAGATGGTCTGGGCTACATATAGCCACAGTCTTAAGAGTGTGAATGCAAATGCATCCTGGGCCACAAAAAAGGAGCACCTACAGTTTCATAATAAACTGAAAAATATTCTTACACTTTTCACAGTGTTTCCCATACAGTGATTTATTTGTGGCGGCTCACTATAATATCAACATTGACCGCCACATACTGATTTTCTATTTTTTTACTACTTCAATTTCGTAAAATGTTATTTCGCTGTTGAGCTGCGTGTAGCGTATTATTCATTTAGCCCCTCCTTTCCTCGCTCTGTCTCTCTCTTTCTGACACACACACACACACACACACACACACACACACACACACACACACACACACACACACACACACACACACACACACACACACACACACACACACACACACACGACTGGACAGTCTGTCATAGTTGGACTGGCTAAAAACAACCACGCACTTGGTCTTTGTAAACTGAAATAATATATGTGTTCATTTGCATATAGAGCGGGCAGGTGAGATCCGATCACAAGTGGTCCATCGAGATGCATGTGGAGACAAATTCTAATGCCATGTGTGAACTGATGCACTCAGAGTTGTCCACTTGTGATCGGCTCACCCGAGACGCATTTTAATGCCAAGTCTGAACAGGGCCTCACAGTCTTCATGAGTGGATGAAGTTCACTCAGTTTCAAGCACACACACATCAAAAACTAATCAGTGTCATTATAAAGGTACAGTACTAGCTACTAATCCCCTGTGACCAACTGCTGCAGTTTGAAAACTGCATTCCTCCTTCTCAGGGTCATAAGTCAGTCAAATGTGAAAACACAGACATGATACACGTTTTCAGATACAGTGTGACTTATACTTTCCTAGTACACCTCCAAAAGTCCATAAATATACTTCATAGAAGTCAGAGAGAAAAAAAAAATTCACAGAAAGCAAATCATTCCTTATAACTCCAGAACTTGCCTGACAATCATGTTTGTAAGTTTTTTATCTACACTATCAATATTTTTTGACATTACTAAGGTTCATAATGTCCCATCAACATGGTTCTTAAATTGCTGGAACACCATCACTGTCCTCTATCCATTTATTCACAGATATACTACAGTTGTTGGACACAGACAAACTTAACAATTTGACCTTGCACAAAAATATTTTCTTTTCCTAAAAAAAACGTTTCCTAAAAGTTAGATAGTAAAACTCACATGAACAGTGATGGCATTTCTGAGTACCCCAACTTATTCTGAAAATAACAATACATTGCATGCCTGGCTAATAAATGTAGTGACTCTGCTAAAAGCCTGTAAAAAAAATAAATAAAGAAAAAAAAAAAAGCAAAAAAGCCCATTAACTTTGTAAATTCCATCCGTGAATGACAACTATAAGATGTGATTTAAAGCACTGAAAAAAATGGACATGGAATTAGATTATTTTTTCTATTAAATCTTCTCTTTGTGGTGGACAGTGTTTCCAACAACAAACAACGTGGCTTCCTTAGTTGCCACACTCACAGCACTACAACCTCATGGATAAATTGTGAAAGTACTGTATGGAGTACTCTACTGTAAGGACTCACGTCAGCGCTGATGTCGTTGAATTTGGTGATGAAAGCGTGCTTAACAATATCCACAGCAACCTCTGAGGCTATCACCATAAGTACGTCAGGAAACAGCACCCACAGGTGGTCTAAAAACAAACACATAAAAACTCATCAGTGTCAATATTCAGTGCAATACTAGTCATAATGTAGATGAGAGTCAGTGAAAGTTAAATGCCGAAGTACACAGAGCCGACCCAAGGATGGACCTATGAGGAGCAGAGGGGTGTTCACATCTAACTGTCGTATAGATAAACCAGCTGTGTAGTTTTCAGTATGTGTACAGCACTGTGTTAGTTACCAGGGTTCCATGAAAACTGCTCCATGTTTCTCAGACAGACAATGAGCAGGAGGAAGAAGTTGGTGAACCTCTCTTTTATGTCTGTGGGTAACAAACAAATCAATCCTGGATTAACCTACTTTGTAGTCACTGCAGCTGAGTTTGATTCCATAAATTTTCCTTGTACTAAATCACCCAGTTCAAAGGCTGAGGTACAAAATGTCCACAAACCCCTGAATTTTGTGGCACACATTTGGCTGTTTTACATATCATTCCCCACTTACCACTGTTTGACATCTGGAAAAGGTTGTTCTTTTCAAACTTCTTAAACACACTTCCTTTGATCTCCACAAACTGCAAGAAAAACAAAAAATATCACGACCAAACTCATGCTGCTGCATGCATGTTTACCTGAGTTATTATGGCTGTGTGCATTATACTCACGTTGTTTGACATCATGATGGTGAGCAGAGATTTGTTGTGAGAGTTGCAGGCTACGTTGAGAGTTGTGGCCTGAACCATGATGAGGATAGCATGGAGAACTAGATACAAACATGTTAGGGAAAAAAAGAGTCCACTGAGGACTACAGTAAAAAACATCTTGCTATGTTTTTATTCTGATATTGACCTAATATGCACAACTAGTTTGAAGTAAAGCTGTGTAGGGTTGCAACTAGTGATGATTTCATTATTGACTAATATTGATTATTTTCAATTAACTGACTAATTGTTTGGTCTATAAAATGTCTAAAATTGTGAAACATTACCATTAGATTTTCATCTTAATTGATATCTTCAAATAACTTGTTTCATCCAACCAACAGTCCAAAACCAAAACATATTTAATTTACTATCACAAAAGACTAAGAAAACCAGCAAAAACTCAGTTTAGAAGCTGGAAACACTGAAATCTTCCCCTCATTGTTGGATTAGAGACATTTTCTACTTTAAAATGGAAAAAAAAAGTGATGTGCACTAAGAGGTTCATCTGCCAGTTTTAAGGTGACATATGCTGAAAAACGAACCTTCCTGCCATGTCAGATTGACAAATATATTTTATATATCTATAAATAAAATAAATATATATTTATAGATACACCGACTGGCAACAACAACCACAGGTCCTTCGCAGTGAGGATACAGACGTAGAGCACGGCCATGAGGAAGTGGGGAATCACGCCAATGTGCGCTCTCTTCTTCTCCTTTGGTTCGGTGGCTGTCCAGTACAGAGCATCTAGGATGTCCTGGCCAAATGATGAGAACAGGCGGTCCGCTACCTGACAACACAACAAGAGAAGGACGTGACGGGGTAAGAGAGTAATGAGTGGGTGGCTGACTGTAGAGTACAATCAGAGCACTAAGAAATATTATCTGAATGTACCTCTAACATGTTGTAAATGATGTACAGTTTGATGACAGACTGTCCCCTGATGAGGTGGTACATCATGGCATAATCCACGTATCCCATCATTGAGTAACACAAAACCATAATGAAGCCTTTCAGCACATCACACACTTGGGCTGGCTGGAGCAGGCGGGACCCACTAAAACACACACACAAATTGCAGATAAAAAAAAAAATTCACGGGAAAAAATAAATAAATAAATAAATCACAAAAATAGCAGGAGAACAGAGCAATAGGATGCACGTTATTACAATTTGTGTAGTGTGACTAGTCAAAGAGGGCTGTACTGCCCTCTAGAGGTCAAGAACGGAAATGCAATGTCTGTCTCTGTTTATAAATCTAGATGTTGACATGCAAAGCTATTCATCAAATCTGCATATATTTGTCAGTTTGAACCATGGCTGGAACTAACAATTATTTGCATTATCAATTTATCTGTTAATTACTTTTTCAATCATTTTTAATTGTTTGGTCTATTAAATTGAGAAAAGTGGCCATTACAATTTTGCAGAACACCAGGTTTCTTCAAATTGCTTGTTTTGTCTGATCATCTGCCCGAAGCGCAAAAGATATTGAATTTAAACAGATAATAAAACCAAGAAATTTACCAAATCCTCACTTCTGAGAAACTGAGAGCAAAGAATGGCTGAGATTTCTGCTTGATAAATTACTTTAAAACCATTGACTATCAAAATAGTCGTCAGTTAATTTTCTGTTGATCAACTAATTGATCAATTTAATAGTAGTTTGTACAGCTGTACAAACACATCCAGAGGAAGGGTGCATTCTTCTACATAACTTTTAACTACACAGAAAAATAGACATCTTAAAAGCATCATCTGAACATGACATATTAAATTGTTTATTATAATTTTGTAAAAACTGCATCAGAGAGGTATGGATTCAACTCTACTAGGATTTTTTAGGTCTTGAGGTTTTGAGGTGGTTTGTAATGATGGTGTACTGGCTTGAAATATACTGTAAAGTGTACATAACACAATTCAATTCACACTAATTGTCAATTGTTTGAATAAAGCTTATATTCAGGAAAGGCTTTTATTGATTAATCGAATACTGATCATCAACGTGCCCAAAACGATTATGGAAACAGCTTAAAATCGTGACATGTGTGAACTGTACCTGAGGCCACAGCATGGCAACGTGAGGAGTCGTAAAAGGGCCAGAATCACTCTGAGGGGCAACAGTGTGAACACGTAGAGAAAGGCATCAAGACACAGGAAGAAGCCGAATGTCATCAACTAAAGAGAAAGAGAGAGATAGAGAGGAAAAATGCATTTATTTATTTTTGACATATTTATAATTTCCCAGTGTGAAGGCTTTGTGTGTTTACCTTCTCCAGCTCCTTGGGGATGCGGAGGCAGGTGTAGACCCTCTCTCTGCGCTCTGTGTATTTGGCCTCATTGTGTTCCAGGAAATAGCCTCTGGTAAGCTCAGTAGTTACAAATCTGAGCAGAGAAAGGTCTAGAGATTCACAGGGACAGAGAAAAAGCATTGAAAAGTCATAAAAAAGTCGCACTGTCAACATCACCTGGCTAATATAAATGAACTTCGTCCTCCAATAACGTCCTCAACACACACCTTTGTGATAAAAATAACTACCATCGTAAAATCTTTGATAACTTAATTTGGAGTTTACCAGTGGCTGACTGTTTGTGCCTTTCAACTGTAAGCAAAAAGGACTCCTTAGCTAATAATCAGCCAAGCAATTTAAAATTAATATTCACCAAAGCCCTTAGAATAAGAATTAGCTACCCTAAAGCCAAACCCATGGGCAGTAATCTGCTGCTATAACAGCCTCCACTCCTCTGGGTACCTGGCTGCAGGGATTTGCTCCCACTCAGCCACAGGAGCATTAGTGAGAATGGCCATTAATATTAGCTGATAAGGGCTGGGGTTGACAGGGGCAACGTTATGCTTGTACATGATATGAGTGTGTCAATGACATATGGATAGGGGTTACATTTTATAGGCACATAGAGTATACACCCATTCTATGACAAGCCAAAATTCCTGCTATGAAAATGGAGTCTTCTGACTTCTGCATAGTTAGATCCAGCAGTGCTACGTTGCTGATGGGCAGTGGTGGAAAAAGTACTCAGATCCTTTACTTGAGTAAAAGTATCAACACCACAGTTTCAAAACACTCCATTACTGCATTACAGTACTGCTTTCAAAATCCTACTTAAGTAAAAGTATTATCAGCAAAATAAACTTAAATTATCAAAGTAAAATAACTCCTTCTGCAGTAAACTGTCCCTTGTGACTGACATATGAATGTATCTGACATTATGATTCTTAATACTGATGCATCAATTTGAAGGTATCATTTTATTGTTAGAGCTGCTTGAGGTGTAACCAGTTTTAACTATTTTATATGCAGTTAACTAGTTTAGTCCAATGGTTCCCAACCGAGGGGTCATGCACTCCAAAGGGTCACCAGACAAATCTAAGTGGTCATCAGATGATTAATGGGACAGGAAAGAAGAAAAAACAAAGTTCTGCTGCAAAAATCTGATTTTAGTTTTTAGTTCAGTTTGTTTAGTTAAATCAATGCAGTCTAATACACCAGTCCAGCAACAAATTCTCTATTCATTAAGGTTATAATGTTCAGTTCTTTTTAAACTGTGTTAAAAAAGTGTGGATTCAACTGTATGATCATTTTGGAGGATGCACTCTGTGGTGCTGTTGAGTTGTATTGAGTTATGTTGAGAGGTGTTTCTATTACTTGTCCATCCCATTTAAATCAATGAGGGCAGGCTAAATAACACTTATTTAACACATTTTCAACAAAAACTGATAATCATAACCTTCATGAAGGGAGGATTTATTGCAGGACTGTTGTATTAAACTGCATTGGTTTTAGCTAGGTGTACCTAATAAACTGCCAACTGAGTGTATTTTTGTTTGAATTGTGAGTTTATACCTCAACATGGATATATTTTCACATATAAAAGGAAAAGGGAAGCATGTCTTCTTGTATCACAAAGCCAAAAGCTCAAAAACCTGACATTGAACATACTGTATTCGTGTTTTCTGAATTAGAATCAACCCTACCATGCTATGAGCTTAAAGTTTTTTTTCATGTAAAATCTTTAAAAATCTTAATGTTAAAATCTTCATCTGAAAAGTAGTTTGTTAATTTGTCTGAAAAGTGAGTTTCTAAAACTGTCAGATATGTGTAGTGAAGTGTGATTATAGTAAGTAAAGTACAACCTCAAAATGATACTTTGAGTACTTGTAATTAGTTACATTCCACCACTGCAGTCGGTACTACCAGTTATAACAAGGGTGCATATAACACAAATCAGCTACATAACGTTACTTTAATCCATCCTAGTGTTTGACAAACAGCGTTTGAGGCGGTAGCTAGATGGGGCGTTTTTCCGGGAGAGACGACACTGTGTGAGGTGAAAGGGACAGGTGCATGCACAGCAGAAACGTTAGTTAATGTAGTGAGGCCTGCTTATCAACGCGATTAAAAGTTGCAGCAGCAGCAATTAAGGTAGCAAAACTCCTGTAAAACCCTTAGCGCCCGATTGCTACAACTTGTGTCAAAAATCGGAGTCATAACTCAGTCGAATCCGCACACAAAGATATGACAGACATACTTTTAGAATCATTGTGACTTACACTTAAAGATATTATTATATATCATTATGTATACTGCAAATAAACGTCCGTAAATCCGCTTAGAAATCAGAGAAAAATATGTTTCTGATAACTGCAGAACTTGCCTGACAATCATCACTTTTTAAAATTTTTGTCAGTCTCCAAGTAATTCATTGAAAGTTATCGGTACATCCAATGATACACAGTAACCAGGAACTGCCAACACCAGATTCGGCGTGCTTAATTTTCCAAAACGTAAACAAATATAGGCTAAAATAAGGGGCTCAATTTGTAGCCCCCATCTTAACTCATTGAGTCCGCGGCAACATTATACTTTGTATATCTTTACCTATAGCTGTTAATATAAGTGACGACTTTTAACGTTTAAATAATATACATGTATATAGGATGCAAAAAAATATTTTTTTCTTAAATGGCCTACTTTCCGACGATTGGATGGATTCTAGGCTCTGACTGGGCTAATTTTTGTCGGTCAAATCTGGTAACACCGAGCAGCGCCCAAAGCCGCACAGACTCAACTGACTGAAATTGCAACTGCGTGCTCAAGCAACATAATGATCACAGATACCCCCCCACCACCACCACACACCACACACCACACACACACCGTGCAGTAGCGTTTTCTAACCCTAGCGGGTTTGCTTGTGAGTAAATAAAAAAACAAAACAAACAAAAAAACACAATCACTTCAGCAGCTAGCTTAGCTCTGTCAAACCGCTCTTTGCTCTCACCTGACAGGTTGCGTTTCTTTGCCTTACTGCCGCCATTTTTATCGCTGAACCGCAGCGTCGCCGTGACTCCGTCCTTCGCCTTATTCTCCTCGCTTTTGGCAGCCTTTCCGTCCTTCTCCCTGTCCGCCTTCTCCTTCTCCTTCTCCTTCTCCTCTCCCAGACCTGTCGACAGCGAGTCCGCCATCTTCGCCAAACGGTTTCAGCTGCTGCCTGGGAGACTGACATCTACGTCACACGCGGTGACGTTGTCACGCCCTGTAGTGTCGCTGCATCGCCAGCGGGTGTCGCCAGAAGCCCAGTGAGTCATTTTACACCTCCTTAAATTGATTTGTCAGAATAAGACTACAATAATTATACAATCAAAATACCTCAATTGACAAATTTTACAATAATAATGAAGTAACAAAAATAATAGCAATAAATAATATGAAATATATAAACAAAGTAAAGTGCTCCTCTGACACTGTTGACTTTTTTTTTTTTTACCAGTTGCTGCTTTAAAAAGTCCCTGTAATGAGATTATTTGGACAAAAATGAATGAATGAATGAATGAATTAACCTCTGCAACCTCATCTGGAAAATTTTAAACACTTAAATGTACTCAGGTGGAATTTGCTTAACAGTATAATCAAATTAATAAATCAATTAGTTTGTGGTCATTTGATTAATTGTAAATTTGGCAATAATACTAAAGCATTTTATAAAAAAAAAAAAAATGATATGGGCATCAAGGTGGCTCCTGCTTTTTTTCCCCTTATCTTCAGACCCTGTCTCATGGATGGACCTTTGCCAAAAACTAATTTTAGTAACTTATTCTTCATTCTAGCAGCAGGAGCACTAGTTGGATTCAAAGCTTTGGATTCTAAACTGAACCTGATGACACTGCGTATGCACCAGGGTATACAATAGATGCGGCCAGATTAACCTGCTTTGCAGCCCTGGGGTAAAAATCAACAGCTGGACCCCTTTTAACCCCTTTGTTACACCCTGGTCTGAACATTGTGCGTTCCTGTGATGGAATATTCACATTTGATGTGGTAATTTGATCAAACACATATACTTTTGTATATGCATCAGGTAAGCACAGTATCATTATCATCTTAGAACTTGGTTTCGACTCAGGGATCTTTCTCAAGACAGGGTCTCAAGATCAGGAGCCACTTTAAGGTCCTTATCATGTATTGTGCTTTGGTTATGCACATTCTCATATTCAGAAACAGACTTACAGTCAGCCCAGTCAAATAACCACAGTTGCAGCTGCATTTCCAATCAGGTACTAAGTCATTCAGAGATATAAAAATAACAATATAAAAGTGACATATTGACAATATAAAATAACGATATAAAAGTACCGAAATTTAAAATATAACATAACAATAGTGATATAAAATACCAAAATATAAACATCAAAATGCTGTAGCAGTTTTATAGTGGCTTAAGAAAAAGTACTGTAATAAGAAAAGATGTGTAAATGTGGGTTGATATAAACTTATTGCACCTTTAGTCTCTTTATTAGCCTTTATGGAGCCTACAATTTTTGTGCATTTTTACTTTATTTACATGTTTTAATGCTTGTATATTGCACTGCACATTCTGTGAATAATGTAAACTTGCAGCTATACAATCGGGTTATCTGTAAATAATATAGTGGAGGAGAAAGTACTGTATCACAAAATAGAGAAAGGTACCCAAGTAAAACCTCACGATTGTACTTAAGTACAAAACTTGAGCAAAGGTACTTTAGAGCACTGGTACGCACAAGATAGACCTAAATGAGTAAGCGGAGCATGCTAGGAACCAGATATGAGATTTAGGACCTTAAAGGCTATACATGCTAAACCCATTGCTGCCATAACCTGACCTTTAGGGTGTGTGTTATAATGGACCACATCTGTCATTCTGACACAATTAACTATGCTCACATGATTTTACGGCCGCAGTCAACACTAAGGTCACCGATCAGATGATGGATTTCCCAGCTCCAAATACCCAGTCGCAAAGGTTAATTCATCCGCTGTATAAAGAGAAGGGTGTGTGTGTGTGTGTGTGTGTTTGAGCGGGAGCAGAAACCGGGCGCACAGCGCGGGGATAGGGTTTCTCCCGGTAAGAGATCTCTTTGACCGCCATAGATTCGGTTTCTCCTCCCCTGGGACTCGGGCGTCATCGCGTGCAAAATTTCACCAAGAGAAACAACTTTTTTCTCTCTCTCTTTTTTTTTGTCGGATTATGATTTATTTTTACTTTTCAGACTACAGAATGAACTCATGGTGATCGCCGAGCGCGCTCCGCGGTCGCCCCCCTGCGTCGTGTTACCTGCCTCGGGGCACCATGGGCTCGTAAGATGCCTTCCCTGTGGAAACGGGTAACGTTCTCGGTGGCCTCGGTGCTCTGTGTCGGCTCGGTGGCCCTCTTGGTCGCGGCCCTGTCCACGGAGCGGTGGGTCGCCGGGCGGATCCTGTGTAAAACCGGGGCGGAGATAGTGAACGCGTCCCATCCGGAGCTGGACCAGTTCATCGGGGACATTTATTACGGCTTGTTCCAGGGAGGAAAGAGCAAGAAGTGCGGGCTCGGGAAGAGGCGCTCCAAAATATTCAGTAAGATCCAAAACAGCATAGAAGTCCTCTACCTCTCTGCTCGGTCCTGTTGAGACTTACACCCGACCTCCTATGGAGACCCGAAGGGTTTAAAACGTGATGTAGCCATTATGAAATCCACACTAGTTATGTGCATGAAGATAAAATGTGTGATATCGCCACGAAAAGGTGGAATAATACAATTCATTTGAAAAAAAATGTAATTGTCTGTTTAGTTCCTCATCAACTGCTGCATCGAGAGCATTATGAGAGTTTAGCAGAACAAGTCCCCGAGATCACAAAGAATCCAAAATTACCAAATATATCAGGCTGAATTTGGGGGAAAACTCTGTATAAAACGATGCACAAGACAGGCAGAATATTTCCAGTTGATGAGGTTGTGCAGCGATAAACACAGTCTTGGTTTGAGTATTTCATATAAGTGTAAACATATGCTAATATATAATAAATATAATATAATATATATAGCTAATTCACTGAAGGGTTTCACAGAATATATATGATACTGTCAGACAGTGGAATAAAAATAATCTTTCAAACCTTAAAGCTACTGAAGGTGAAACTGTACGCTATTAACATCTTTACACATCAAGTACACATACACACGTGTTGCTTAGAATGGAAATGAGTTGCCATGTTTCTCTAATACTTATCATTTATTTTATATTGCTTGTCTTTTAAATACCTCTTCTAGCAATTTTTGCTTGACATCAACTCCATGTTAACCGTAAGAAAACATGAAAAACTCAACATAAAAAAATTTAACGTAGGTATGAGGATGTACAAGAGACACACCTTGCTGCTACCACTACATGTGCTGCAGACATTCAGGCATGCAACTGACTTAAATGCCACAATGCAAACAACTTTCAAATTAAAACATCTGATTGAAATAACATTGTATAAAACATGATTCTGTCAGCACATAAATACAATTACCAAACAGCAGGGTCATGCTCCAACATTTGGAAAATGTTTAAAATATGCTCAAACTCGACATTAGATCTTTTGAGTCTGAGGACATTATCGTTCATTATTTCTGACAGTGCCACACACGTATTGGTGCTGTTCAGGTGGCGTACGACTCCACCCTCTCGTTCAAGTTTGAAAGCTGTGCGAAAAGCACCAAAACAGACAGACTGCATCTACACATTACACTCACCTGTTCACCTTTTCACGTCAACAACCTTCCCACTTACTCCCTGTCCCTAGTATCTACACATGCTCTATTTCTGGATGCTGCCGAGAATAACATTAACATTGTGGCCACTGAGTATTTCTTCAGTTTTCGTCTTCATCTGGACTCCTACAAACCAGCTCACGGGGCTGATAATGTGTGTGTTTTTCTCTGTTTCTGTCTGACTGTCCAGTTTTCCCAAAGCTGGTACGAACATTGAACGCTGGCCTTCACATGATGGTGATCCTCTTCTTGCTGGTGGCCATTGGCTTCGCTCTGGTCAGTCTGTCTTTCTGTATTTACAATGCACGCAAGGTTCCCTACCAGAGCATCAAGGGGCACAAAGGACTCTACCTGTGGAACGTCATCGCTGGTATGTGAGGGGACTTTGTCTTATCTCCTTCCCTCAAGTATTGCTTTGTAGTTGCCTTTATCCCAGATCTTGGCTTTTGAGAAATCTATTTATCTCTCCCAACACGCGTTGTACTTCTTTTCCATATTCTCCAGCGGTTTTCGGTGCCCTGGCTGTTTTGTGTTTCCTGGCAGCCGTGAGGCACCACAGTCTGACCGAGCGGGTGGCAAACTATCAGGAGAACCTCTTCGTCCTCGTTGTCCTGGATGACAGCCTGGACTGGTCCTTCTGGTTGGGTGTAGGCAGCATTGCAACTCACTTTGCTGTCTGTGGAGCGGTTGCCATGAGCCGGATCAAGCTGCCCAAACCGGAGATCAAGAAACCCGAAGAACCAACCATCTCTGCTCTGGACCTGCTCTACTGAAGGATCGAACAAGGAGCATCATGTTAGCACTTGACATCATTTATGGTTGGCCCCTGGTTGTCAGAGCAAACCACTGACTGACATTTAGCAGAGTGGAACCAATACTGTGCCAGTGCCCCTTTGCTTTGTAGGCTACATGACTATATATATATCATTATATATCATTATATAATCATAATTTAGCCCCATGACTGGTTTTTACATAAACTGACACTCGACAAAACAAATTGATTTGTCAGTGAGAGTTATCTGCACAAAAGTGTTGACTTGCTTCCTCAAAACGCTGCCTGGGCTGTAAGGTAACTGTTCGAAATGATGGGGTGGGTTACTCTCTTGGAACAACGGAACAGTCAAAGCCAGTCCAAAATCTCAAATTTGCCTCTGAGGGCTTTACTCTCAACAGCAGAAGAAATCATCTATCGTTGCGTCCTCAATTCAGAAGACTGAAAAAACCTTTCATGGGAAAAAAAAGGAGAAACACCAGGAAGAGCAACAGAAAGGAGATTCCTCTTCCATTACAGACAGGCATGCAATAGAAGATACAGAGTAGTATGAAGGAACAGAATAAGAATATACTAATGAACACAAATAAAACATGAAGTAAATGGTGAGCTAAATAAGATAAGAATTTCAATGTAAAAATGTATGGATCGAGAGGACGATGAGCAACATCCGGGTGCCGCCAGGCACGGGTAGCATGTTGACCACAAAACTTTCCTCTGTAACACGAAAAAAATGATGATTTTGTTGTTTCAACAGATGCACACAAGAAGAATACATTTATCTGTCAGGAGGAACAATGTAATCAGCTGTTGTTTTCAACATGTGTCCCTCTGAAATGATGCCAAGCAGTCAGAGTCTACATCACCAGAGGGCTCACAGCACACAGGCGAACACAGGAGACACTGATCCTCCTGACAGAGACAGTGGACAAGTCAGACTCACAACCAAACTCAATACAGATTTTACACTATTTATGGCAAATGGCTACAAATATCACGTCGATGCTTTCTTGTAGTTTCAAAAGCTACTAACAGTTGTGGTCACAGAAGAAGGCTGACAGTAATGGCAGGTCTTCAGGTCTATTTGCTGCTTCAAAGGATTAAGATTGAACTGAATAATCCTCGTCCGCATTAATGGACTCAAACAGACTTGCATCCCAAAATCGACTTTTGAGCTTTTGACATCCAGTGCTGTATATTCTGTCTATAGCTGCATGTGTAAATACATGATTATTTTTTCATTGTATGTATGGAATTTCAGCAACAGTTTTGTTACGTTTCTCAGAATAAAGTCTTAAGTCTGAAGGATTTGAAGTCAGCCTTTTACAGTAATTATCTTTTCAGTGATTCCTGGTAGAAAGTTAGTTGCCACAATGCAAGCATAAACATTTATTTCATAGTGACTGAAGGGCTGACATATGATCTCCTGTAGTGAAACTGTCCAAGGAAAGATGTTTGATTTTCATTCAATTTAACTTTGGAAAACTGGTTGTAATAGTTGCTGACATCTGATGTTGCTGGCTGCTATGCAGGTCAAAATAAGAATGATTTTATTCAGCGCAAATAATGAGTTTGGCCATAGTTAAAGGACATTTATGAAAAGTAATAGACTGGTTATACTCTTGTGTGTAGAGTTGGCTGCATGTCTTTATGTCTTTTCTTCAAGATTTTCTCTAAATCAGGGAAACTGGAGCTAACAAACCTCAGACAAACATATTTATTGTAAAACATCAAATAAACAATGACTCACAGTGCATATTTCTTTTTAATGTGTGGTTTGTTAGATTTATGACCTTCCAGGGCTCCGAAGCTTTGGATTTGCCCTTATATGTTTCATATATCTGTACGGTATATAATATTGTCTCTCCCTTAAAAAATGAAAAATTGAAAAGCAGATATCAACAAAAGGCTCGAATGAAGTCAGACTCCGAGATGTCAACTCAGATGTCAGAGCCGTAGTTTAAGAAGCTACAGTGAGTGAAAGTTTCTTCATAACAGCTGACAACAATTTAGCAGATATTTGGAATGTGGAAAGATTAATGCAAATGACCACTGGAGACCTTGCAAATAATAATAACCTTCTCAGTAGGAAATTCCGCCTGAAAGCTACCATTATTTGGGGACTTAGTCATATTGTTAACTGGCTGATTGACTAACTAAAATTTTTAAATTCTGCCTGGTGTGGTTTGTCACGGTTTTTTAATATGATATTTATTGAGGTCAAATATTAACAAACATATCAAGATTCAAGATTTCACATACCTATTGCACAGATTTTGAAACTATACATATAAATAAAACGGATAAGTTAAAATAAATTATAAAGACAGATAGGTGTGTGTGTGTGTGTGTGTGTGTGTGTGTGTGTGTGTGTGTGTGTTTGCGTGTGTGAAAATTACCCAAGGTGATAGAAAGGAAAAAGAAAACCAAATAGATACATATAATGACAGTAAGTAAATTAAACGGGGCCAAAAAGTACTGAACCACAGAGAATTTTTTGGGGCTTTTTTTTCTTGTTCTTTTTGCTACTTTCTCCATTAAGAAGAAAAATATATTCATTTTTAGAAAAGAAACCAGCCTCCGACCAAATATTTAAGGTTTTAACTCACGTCTGCCGCCAGGTGGCGACAATGATCGGTCTTCGTCGCTTGTTGGTGACATAATAACAAACGCGACTGTGTCACATCGATCGGCTGCTTTCGACACGTTTGCGACCTTTAAATATCTCTATCGGTGATTATTATTATTTTCTGTCAGTTCGTACATGTCCAACAGATGAGAATGCTTCTTGTGAGGAGAGCCGTGCGGACGGCGGTGCGGACGAACCACTGCAGGTCATTTTCTGCCTCAGAGACTCACCTGAACCAGAGAAAGGTGAGGAGCCTGTCAGACGTTACCCAACAATACAGCCGACAGAGAGTTACACCAGTGACTTTCCGCAGCTGTATTTGTTCATGTGAGCATCAGTGTGTGTGTGTGTGTGTGTGTGTGTGTGTGTGTGTGTGTGTGTGTGTGTGTGTGTGTGTGTGTGTGTGTGTGTGTGTGTGTGTGTGTGTGTGTGTGTGTGTGTGTTTAATGAGTTTAATGTTAACGCTCGTTGTGTTTGTGTGTGTGTCTCTGCAGGGTTTGGTGTTGGGGGTGTTTGAGAAGGAGGGAGAGGAGGGCAGCCTTCACCTGACAGAGGCAGCCGCAGGGTTTGACCAAACTCTGTCTGGAAAACTCTCTGAACTACTGAAAATGTGAGTCTTTATTATCTGTAAACTGACAGGGTACAGTTGTCGGCACAAAGTTTGGGCAAATTACATATTTAGTTGTTGTTTTTTGTTTTGTTTTTTAAGTGGAGAAAGTTAAGTACAACCCCTGCAGCAACGAGACATTAAAACATGAGCTTTTCCTCAAAAATTAATGCACAGTTACTTTTACTTCATGAACTTAGAAAATAGTAATTGTTTGCAGATTTTCAGTTTGCTGCAGGGGTTGTACTTACTTCTTTTCATTTAAAAAAAAATCAACAAAATATGTAATTAGCCCAAACTTTTGCATAAAACTGTGTGTCTTGTTATGTGATGATACCAATATGCATTCAGTTGGTAGTTTATCACGTACAACCCAGCTGAAACTAATGCTGATTCATACATCAGCCCTGCAGTAAATCCTACCTTCATAAAGGTTATAATGCTCAGTTTCAGCTGAAACTGTTTTAAAGAGGTGTTTGTTCAACTTTAGGTTCGTTTTACAGGCTGAGGCTGAAATATTTAGTTTGTCCTCATTGATTTAAAAAAAAAAAAAAAAAAATGGATGGAAAAGAAATTAGAGACACTTCTCATTATAGCACAAATTACCAGCTCCAGAATTTGAATCAACGCCTCTCTAAAACATTAAGCTTGAGACCTTGGGAACAGCAGTTGTCAAAACAATTTCAACTCAAGGTCCACTTACTTGCTTTTTCTGAAGCTTTCGATCACATTGTCATCATCGACAGATGAAGTTTGCTCAGTTAATTTGAAAGAAAACACTTTCCAATAAATGTTTGAACATGGTTGGAAAAAATGAATATTTAAAGTTCTTTGACAACACTTCATCTGCTGATAATAATGTGTCATACAGTTGAAAGCTCCTGAACAAGTGTGTAAGGGGGCCTTGATTGTGACTGGATATTATTTAATCAACTCTCTAAAACAGTTTGTATAAAACAATGAACAATATAATTTTCATGAAGGTAGGATTTATTGTTTTTAAGTGTACTTCATACACTTGAGTGTCTACTGCCTGATATTGACAAATGTGATGCACTGTTTAAGATCTACACTGGATAACATCTGAGCTGATACTGACCTAATTAAGTAGATGGGGTGTCAGGCAGATGTGACAGTCCACATAAAACATCAGTTATTGTAAAATTCTAATAACATACTTAAATAAAAACTCTAGAACAATAGAAGATTAAAATGTGCACAGGCCTAGAAGAACGACTATGTATGAAATAGATTTTATATTGAAAAAGAAAACAGAGCACTGGTATTGGATTGGTATTGGCCCATACCCTGAGTTTAACCCGTTGCCAGACACCCCCATATTTGTGTGCAAGCCTAAAAATAATGTACCCAAAATAAAAAGGTTACTGTTCTTAAACCCTTTTGATTACGGTCGTAACCCTGGTCTCCTTCTGTGTCAACAGCTGTTGCCGTAATATGGGGATCCGGAAAAGCCCAGATAGAATCAGGAGACTTAGAGCTTTCAAACAATGTATAATTTGTCAAGGTTGTGTTAAGACTGAGCCCGGTACAGACCAAAACACACGTCAAGTAGCGCTACCAAGGCCAAACATAATATTGGATTCCTAATGGATATGAGAAAAACACTATGTCTAACTAAGTTGTTCCAGAGTGGTGTGTATTCTGTGTACCGTTTTGTTTAATGAACTTCTGTTTTCGCATTTTTCCAGCTCTGGGCCTGCGCTCAAGAAAGGCAAAAGCAGAATATTTTATGGAATCCACAAGGTAACAAAGGCATGACATCAGATTAAGAAAAATACATGACATGACAGCATCAGAGTAATTACATCCATTCCGCATCTTCTCCAGGACTTCCCCTGTGTAGCAGTAGTAGGGCTGGGTAAGAACAATTCAGGGGTGTGTGGCGCAGAGAGCTGGGACACCAGCAAGGAGAACATCAGACAGGCAGTGTCAGGTAAGACACGTGTCCTCTGCTCGTCTCAGTACTGGCTGCGTGGAGGATTTGCTGGAGCTGACTGATGCCTGTGTGTTTGTCTGTGTGCGCTCAGTGGGCTGCCGGCTACTTCAGGACCTGGAGGTGAACCACGTGGAGGTGGACGGCTGCGGTGACGCCCAGTCAGCAGCTGAAGGTGCTGTTCTGGGCTTGTTTCAGTACGACTTACTCAAATCCAAGAAGAAGGCCCAAGTAACAACGCAGCTTCATGGAAGGTAGACTGACAAATGTAACCTAAAGCTGGGGCAAGCTTTTGCGTTTTGGTGAGTTTCAAACCAATGCAGTATTGTGTTACTGTGTATTTGTCTGTGTGTAATTATTCTTAGTGCTGACTTGGTCGGGTGGGAGAGAGGAGTTGTGTATGCAGAAGGCCAAAACCTGGCACGGCTACTAATGGAAGCTCCGGCAAATCACATCACTCCTACTGTCTTTGCCAGCACCATTGAAGAGAAACTAGCACCACATGCTGAACGAGTCACAGTAAATAAGAGGTTTGTGCATCATTCATCATCATTACTCATCGTCACCGGCATTGATTTCACCGGCATTACTCCTCAGAAAAAGAAATTTACTGTACGACTGTTTAGGATTTATCTACTATGTATGTATCTGTCAGTTGAAGTACGTGCAACTAAGACACGTGAAATACAGTATTTTAATTTGTCGCATTGTTGAAGTGCATTTTAGACATATATACCATTTAATCAATTTGTTTTCAAGGCATGGTGGGACACAGAACTGCTTCATACAGTGTTACCAGTTATTGGGCTACTTGGATTGCATGTTGTGGGAAACCTTTAGATAAATATAAAGATAAATATCGACCCGATTTAGGATAATTTGGGAAAAATTTACAAATTTTGGCTTCTGAATCAGCTTTATAGTATTTTTGAACATTTTGAGCATTTGGGTTAGAAACTGTCAATTCTAGAGTTGAAACAATTAGTGGATTAATTGATTAGTCAGTTGATATAAATTTAATCAGCGACTGCTTAGATAACCGATTCTTTTTCAAGCTGTGTGCCAAGCATCCCCTCGTTCCAGCTTCTTAGTTATGAGGATTTGCCGCTTTTCTCTGTTTTCTTTCATGATAAAGTAAATGTTGTTGGGTTTTTGATGGTTGGTTGGAAAAAAACGAGCAATTTAAAGAAGGAAACTGGGATGGCCTCTTTTTTCCTTTTTTCTTTTACTATTTTCTTACATTATACAGATGGAACGATTAATCGATTAATAAAATAATTGTTCGTTGCAGCACTAATCTGATCTGGGAGCACTTCTGAATCTACTCTTAGTAGATAGTTTATATCCTTAAGAAAAGTGACTCGAAATTATTATTATTTTTTTTTTTTTCAAAATGGGCAGCAGATATTCAAAAGGATGACCCATCGTAGCAGCAACATGACAAAAAAATGTGAGGCTGCATACCAGGGAAATCTACCATTGTAATATGAAGGGTGTATTTTCAGTCAGACTCTGCTCTGTAGTATTCAAACTGAAAATAAAATGAGCATTGCTATTAACAACTCATGTGAACAGCTATATCAAAATGTTTGATCATTTAAAGTGAGGTCTAGTCTGATTATCGTGGTCCGTGTCACTTAAGTCGACATGACAGTTTGTGTTATATGTCCCTTGTGTGGTCTGGAGAGTGGATGAGGTGGAAGAAGATTTGTCTCATAGTTTGTGTGTTTACGCAGATCCCAGGCTTGGATAGAGGAGCAACAGATGGGAGCTTTTCTCAGCGTGTCTAAAGGTTCGGAGGAGCCCCCTGTCTTCCTGGAGCTACATTACAACGGCTCACCTGACAGCACGCAGGCCCCGCTGCTCTTAGTGGGCAAAGGCATCACCTTTGACAGGTAAACCATAATAATACATACTCCACCGCACTAGGATATCCAATGAACCACGCTTACTGCTTAACATATCTGAGTTCATTTAAACAATACAGCACTCTCATTGTGGCCAGCTGACCCCTCTCTCTGTGTTTGTAGTGGTGGTATTTCTCTGAAGCCGTCTCCTTCTATGGACGCAATGAGAGCTGACATGGGCGGCGCTGCCACCGTGTGTGCGTCCATTGTCACAGCAGCAGCTCTGAAACTGCCGGTCAACATTATTGGTGAGTTTTTCTTTATGTTTGTACAACACTGAATCTCAGTAGATGTTGATGACTTTTTTGACACATATCAACAGGAAAAAAAACGTATTGTAAATGTTAGAGTGGAAATGAATGTCTCAGCCTGTCTTTCTGCTACAATCAGGTCTGGCTCCTCTGTGTGAGAACATGCCCAGTGGAAAGGCCACTAAACCAGGTGACGTTGTAACAGCCAAGAATGGAAAAACAATCCAGGTGGGGTGAACCAATGATGAAATTTTTAAAGTTAGAAAGGGTGATCTGAGTGTGTTTGTACATTTGCATGTGTGTGTACAGATGAAAAGACTTTACTGTTCTCTCCACATACAGGTTGATAATACAGATGCAGAGGGTAGACTGATTCTCGCTGACGCACTCTGTTATGGACACACCTTCAGCCCCAGAGCCATTGTCAATGTTGCTACACTAACAGGTGGGGTTTTTACAAGTTAGTGCTTTTGACGCCTAACTTTAACCACACTTTAAACAAAGTCTTGAGCCTTTGCTTGTTTGGTTTGGGCTGGTGTGAAAGCTGCCATTTGGAGTTGTATGCAGACAAAACAACTGGATCACCACTTGAAAATGGGAGTCTTGGTCCGGTTCCTACCTGACTCTGGTGCGGTTTATTTTTGGGGAGTGAAAACAAAGCTGGCAAACCATAGGACTGTGTGATATTAAAAAGGATTTTAGCATGAATTTAAAAGCTAAACTACCGTTAAACTATCTGCTGACCATGAACTGTCAAAGAAGCAGTGCCATACAGTTTATATTTACACAAGATCATTTGGTAACCATTGTAACACGAATGCACATCCCAATGTGAGGGTCTTCCCTGGTCGATCAGAGTGACAAGCAGTGTTACGCTTGTGTCTCACTTTTCATTCAAAAAGTGAGTGAAACGGAGCGGTCATTATCCATGACATATACGGTCCAGTTGACTTCTGGACTACTAACGCTCATAATCAATTATTTCTCAATGAGCTCTTTGTGACACCACAGAAGATAAATAAACACATAAGGTGCAGATAAGTGCAGCATGACTTGCTGTCACTCAGTGGAATATTATTTCCCTACATCTAGTGCTGATGATGCAGGATGCGATCCCATTAAATTCAATCACTGAGCTACCTTTCAGTTTAAGTACTCCGTGTTTACCGCTCTTGGTTTGTTGCTAATAAATCGGTGTGATCACAAAATGGGCCATAGCTAAAAGACGAGTTGTTATGGACCAGTGGAACTGAACTAAAGGTTTGAAAGTGACCTTATGCATTATTAAATTAATGGTATGTAGCTATAATTAGTAAATATTAAAATGTGTTTTGTTGTGTCTTCAAGGTGCGATGGATGTAGCACTTGGCTCAGCAGCAACTGGAGTATTCACAAACTCTGACTGGCTCTGGGAGCAGCTGCACAAGGTACTGTATATGCACAATAAACACACAACGTCAGGGTCTCTCAGCTCCTGTGTTGACAAAAGGCGTGTGTCTGTGTGTGTGTGTGTGTTGTAGGCCAGTGTTGTGACAGGTGACAGAGTGTGGCGGATGCCTCTGTTCCAGCACTACACCAGACAGGTGACTGACAGCCAGCTGGCTGACCTCAACAACATTGGCAAGTACAGCCGGTACGTATCTACTACACTCAGTGAGCGCCTGCAGCTCCTACTACAGACATCAGATCCTCTGAGCAGTCTATTTATGGCTTTATTTACCTGCGTTTGATTGTTCGGCCTGTCGATTTCTACTTAGTTCTGGCGGTGCATGCACGGCAGCCGCATTCCTGAGAGAGTTTGTCACAGCTCCCCATTGGGCTCATCTGGACATCGCCGGTGTGATGAGTAACAAAGACGAAATTCCCTACCTGCGGAAAGGCATGTCTGGACGACCGACACGTACACTGGTGGAGTTTGCTGCCGGGCTAGCACACCACAGCTGAGAGATGGACACAATATCTGATAACATACCAGACTCTCTGACCATCTTCTGGCAGGTTTCAACAGTGATCTTTCCACAGAGAGACAGAGAGCTGATTGCCAAGGGTCAAAGTCCATGCATAATTCAATAGTATAATTTCCTCGGCGGAACTAATGATAGAAATATGAAATACAAATATTTTTTGAAACATTTTGATGGACCTTTAGTGTTTACATACAGCAAATGCATTGGTCTAAGATTTTCTTTAGGCCTCAATGTAATACACATTTTCGTCTCGACACTGTTGTAACTTCAGCTTAAAAAAACTCAGAGCTCCCTAGTAACTACATAGTAGCTCAGATCATTTATATGTTGTATAAATAAACTCTGTGTGTCTTTAATTAGGTGTGTGAGCATGTGTGTCTTTTTATGATTGTTGTCTCTTTGGTTCTGTTGTCAGTACACAATGGATCTCCAGGTATGTGGACACCCAAACATTATATACAGTATATGATTGTTGAACATCTCTTTGCAAAACCATGGGTATTAACTTGCTGCTGTGACAGCCTCCACTCTTCTGGGAAGGATCTCTGTAAGATTTTGTAACCAAGCACTAGTGAGGCAGGGACTCAGATGTTGGGTGATGCTTGGCTCACAGGTTGTGTTTTAAATCATCTCAGAGTTGTTGGATGGGGCTGAGGTCAGGGTGGGAAAACCATTTCTTTATAGTCCTTTGTGAACAGGACTATTTTATCTTGAATCAGGAAAGGGTCTTTTCCCAAACTGTTTAAAGAAGGGCTGCAATTAATGATTTATATTCATTATTGATTAATTGGAAAAAAAAAATAGGTTAAAAAAGTTCATCAAAGTTTCCTAAATCCCAACATAAATTCTTTAAATTACTTGTTTTTTCTGAGCAACAGTTGAAAATGTCAAGATACGCAGTTGAGTATCACATAAGACAAGGAAATGGAGCAATATCGATAATTAAATAGTTTTAGACTAATTTTCTGTCAAATGATTAATCATTCTGGCTTTAGTTGCAAGTGCACTATTGTCCAAAATATTACTGTATGCCTTGACCTTATAAAGAGGTGTGTCTGTTATTTAGCCTACCCTCATTGTTTTGAATGGAGTGGAAAAAATTACAGGAACGCCTGTCAACACAATGTGATACAGTTCAACAACACAACAAACTGAAGCCTCCAAAATGATCACACGGTTGAATCAACACGTCTCTAAAACATTTTCAACGAAAACTTAACATAACATCCAGGAAGGTAGGATTTACTGCAGTGCTGCTGTGTTGCGGTAGACTGAATTAGTCTTAGCTAAGTGAATAGGGGTGTCCGAATACTTTTGTCCAGAAGGCAGCGCACACAGTAGCTACCTGCGCGCATGTGCGGACCGAGTAGAAACAAGAATCACCCAACTCAAGATGGCGTCGTCCATGGGCGGAATGTTTCCCGGACAGCAGCCGCCTGGTGCGCATCCCGTCGGGGGTCCTGGTGGACCGGGCCAACCGGGCTTACCCGGTACCTCTACTAGGGCTCAGGGTAACAACACGCTGGTGGATGAACTGGAGGCTTCCTTCGAGGTAGGAGGCTAATGGGCTACCTTCCGTTAGCTGTGTGTGCTAACTTGTTAGCTAGCGTCAGGTGAGGTTTATTTTTTCGTTAGGTACCTGGTGTTACCCCAGCGTGTCTGTCAGAGGGCTAAGAAACACCTTACTTTTTTCACAGCAACCTTACTGAGTAAAACACACAAAGATAACCGTACTCTTTTCTAGCGTTAATGCTAAGTTGTTCTCATACTTCAGCCTTTACCTCATTTATTCTGCTTTTCAGCCCTAGTCTCTCCCCTCGTCAGCTACCATAAAGAAAACACACTGGCTCACACACCCAGGTTGGCTTGGCAATTGTCAGCTGTGTGTAATTCCTGAACGCAACACAAATAAATGCTAAACATAATAACAACGCAGTTGCATCCCTGGTTTCCTACACTCAATATGCTGCAGTTGCATCCCTGGTTTCCTACACTCAATATGCTGTAGTTGCATCCCTTGTTTCCTAACACTTTCCTTTAGCACTATAAGAATCACATCGTATGATTCTGTCCACTTACTTCTGGTCCAGGGCTGTTTTTCATGGTTCGGGCTAGGTCCAGATATTTTAAAGTTTCAACATGAAATTGTCCGTAAGCGCAAAGGAAGGTGAATAAAGAAATATTTTACTCTATTCTCTTCAGCGATTAATCACTTTGAGTAATTTCTTAAGAAAAATAACCAAAATTGTGTGGTACCTACTTTTCCAATGTGGTTATTTGCTGGTTTTCTTAGTCTTCAACAATTGTAAACTGAATATTTTGGGGGTTTGGACTAAAAACAAGGACAAAATAAGATATTTGAAGATAGTATCTTGGACTCAGAGAGACTCTGATTAATAATTTTCACTATTTTCAGCCATTTTATCGACAAAATGATTAATTGATTATTCAATTAAATAAATGGCAGATTAATTGATAATGAAAATAACTGTTAGTTGCAGCGCAAGAGCTTGACTGATCTGCACAGAGCCCAGGCATGAACAAATGGAAAGAAACAAATATGTGACCACTGATAGTTTATCATTAATATAGGTCAAAGACAAAAGGGCACAGCCACCCAACTGGCAGGATAGTAAGACAAAGACACTGGGTCCCAGCAAGAAGTTGTGGATCTCCAAGGTGATTTAAACATTTGAAATACCTGATGAATTGTAACGCCAACTGTGAGTCAGGCCTGGTCGCCCAACGTATGCTCTTTAGGGACCAAATCCCTGTGGTGGTTTCTACCTCTGAGTACATTTCTCTAAGCTATGAATTAGACTACAAAGCTGGTATCATTCAATGGGAAACAGATGGTCATGGCTAAACATCATTTGACACGGCCTGTCCTCAGAGACCTGCTGATTGTCATCCACATTTATTATATCAACGATATTACGTCAGTTAACTAGAGGGCTAGAAAACCACCTTTACTCAAGCCCAAAAGAGCAGGATTGATATCCACTCATACAGAATAGGGCAAATTTACTAATATTGCTCTCTGGGTTTATTCTGTAGGCATGTTTTGCATCCCTTGTAAGCCAAGACTACGTTAATGGAACGGACCAGGAGGAGATTCGAACTGGTGAGTGAAGCCATCACTTTTTTGGCTGTTTAGGTTTATGTTTATGCCATATTGTAGTCTTTATATTGATTTTCAGTACACAAAAAAACAGAGTACACCCCTGGTCATTATCATTAAAACGTTAAGTTATTACAAATCCTCTCCATTTAATAGTATTTTAATAGAAAATGAAGTTGAAAAACAAATGTTTGGCTAATTAAACTATAGTGAAAAGTCCATATTAAAGAACAAAGCGCAACAACACTGGTTCCCTCTGTTTTTCAATGCAAGGTTACATAATATGTATTGCATATATAAATATTAAAATATTATGACTCTTCCTATACCTCCTAACTACAGCTTCCACTGTGTATCAGGTTATGTTCAGAAACCCACTGATGCTCTCGTACCCTCTCCCGTCTTTATGCAGTCTCACAGTCTGGTTTCTTAACTGGTTCAGGCAAGTTCCTCACTATGTGAAGCCATGTTGCGTTATACAGAACCCAGAACAAAACCGAGAACGTTGTGGTGTTCACGTCCTTTTTATAAACTTGTTCATGCAGTCAGCCTTAATTGCAAATCACAGGTTTAATCAAATTAGTTGCAGTGATCACGTTTACTCACGTTTTTTACATTGAGGTTGTACTTCTGACCCTGTATTTTTAATGCAGTCTATCTAACCTGTTTGTTTTTACTTCAACTTCACTTATACTTAAAAATAATACAATTATTTTAAGAAAAACTGTCAGTTTTTAATCATTTAACATTTTAGGCATATTGCACAGAGCTGTACTCAGTTTTGTTGTATACTGTATAAATATGTCTCTTGATTGCAGGTGTTGACCAATGCATACAAAAGTTTCTGGACGTGGCTCGACAGACAGAGTGCTTCTTCCTACAGAAAAGGCTCCAGTTATCTGTGCAGAAACCAGAGCAGGTGGTGAAAGAGGTAAATTATTACACTGGCTTGCCTTCTCATTGTTCTTAATTGGTCCTCTCCACATCCCAATTTTTACCCACTTTTTTCAACCATTTTTTTCCTTGTAGTTTTTGGCTTTTGTAAAAACTACTTAAGATTCCCAAACTATTTGTCTAAGCAAAAAACAAACTCCTGGATATCCAAAATTCCATATGAGAACTACTACCCAGAATTTATCGGCCTTTATTTCTTAGACCTGAATTTGTGAAATACCATCAGTGTTTGTGTCATTTATTAAGGTTTCCTCTCTCTTCTCACGTACATGTTTTTTTCTCACTTCAGGATGTGTCAGAGTTACGTAATGAGCTACAGAGGAAAGAACTGCTGGTTCAGAAGCACTTGTCCAAATTGCACCACTGGCAACAAGTGCTTGAGGACGTGAGTGTACAACATCGCAAACCGACAGACCTTCCTCCTCCTGGACCACTGGCCTTCCTGGAGCAGGCCTCTGCTAGTCTGCCCCCTGCCCCTTTAAAACCAAACTAACACACGAACACTCAAGGAAAGTACACAACACGTATGTCATGTGACGCCCACTGTCAACCTGTGAGGACACTGGGGAACAGTTTGCTGTCTAGGGAAATCATTCGCACAGATTGTTTTATTTCAACTTTTTTCAGTATTTTGATTAATGTACAGTATTTCTGCTGCTGAATTTTTTTTACCGTAAAAATAAAATAAAATTTGTGAGTATTTTGAATATGGACTGAAAGTCTTATGTTTTTCTTGTTTGTACAGTGCATACATTTAGACATTTTTGTCATTGAAAGCAGGGTCAAGCGCTGACGGTACAATTTAAAGCGGCATTCCACCAATGTAATGCATGACATAAAGAGCAGTTTTCCAGACTGTGAAAACGGTCTGGAAAACTGGTAATGTCTGGTAATGACTGCTGTGGCTCTGGAAGACTTTTGTTAAATCTGGAAAAAACAAACCCTGATGATATATCAAACATGGGCATTTAGCAGGAAATAGATGCTATCGAGGTACATAATAGGTAGTTTAGTATTCAGCTCTTTTTTTTTTTTTTTGGAACTTGACCCACACTTGGTACTAAAAGTCTGAAGATCCGCATCACTTTCGACCATTTTCTGTTTAATCTGACTCTTACAAGTCCCCCAAATTTATAGAAGTGGATGAAATCCTCAAAGCTTCTCCCTCATGTGAGAGAATATCTGAAATAGCAAGCACTGTAACATGACAATCTGTTTTCTGTTGAATGATACCAGCTTTGTAGTCTAATTCATAGCTTAACGATGCATAATTTAAAATATCCACTTTATTTACATAAAACATCAAAGTGGAATCTTTTCATTATGGGTAAAAAAAAAAAAAAAAACTGCCTACAGCTTTAATTCCCTGTCACTTGTCATGACAGAGAAATTACTTCTGAGATGCCATGACTGATCCTCCTGACAGCCTGTTGTCTCTAATGCATTCAGTGTCTTCACACCACAGCAGACTTGTTCTCCCCATCTTCACGGCTATAGCCTGTCCACTGACAGTACAGCCAGACACAGATCTTTACAGATGGGCTCTGGGGACAAAGAGTTCTACAAAACAAGGGTCTTGACATGAAAAAACTGGGAACTGTGGCTTTAATTTATGAGACAGTAAGTCAAAATTTTTACTTTCAAGTCATAATTAAGAGATAAAAAGAGGTTGAATTAATCCCAATTCTCAGACATTAAATAAAAATTACGATATATATCAGTATTTTCAGTTACGAGATACTAAGAATTATGAGATATGAAGTCAGAATCATAAGTCAAATTTATGAGACATGAAATTTATGATATATCGAAATTATGACATTGTAAATAAAAATTATTAGATAAATCAAAGTTTCAAAAATCTATATCATTGGGATAGAAAATTAAAATGAGAAGTCAAAATCATGAGAAGTCTGAGGAACTTGTAAGTCAAACTTTTGAGGTAGTTTGTCAAAATTATGACAAAGCAAATAAAAAATGAGGAGATAGTTGAAATTATAAAATGTTACGTCAAATCTGTCAAAATAAAAAAGAAAAATTAAATCAGTGAGAGATAGTTTTTGCTTAACTTTTCATCTGCCTTTCCTGACCAGTCTTCCACAGCTAGGGGGAGACAGTGCCTTCTTCTGGGACGCCTTGGCTGCTCAGAGGACCGTCTTTGCCGACATGTCCTTGTTTGTGCGTTTTAATCAGCGATTGGAAAATAACAGGTAGCCGTGTCCGTCCGCCTCTCGCACCCATATACACCCAGGAGGGTAGAGGTCGTGGGGGGGGGGGGGCGGGACGTGGGAATGAAATCAAAATAAACCTCACCTGACACGGCGGTCGGCTCCTTTCCCTGGCCCACAGAGGAAGCGGTACCGCTGGGTACCGCAGCCGGGGTTTGAATCGCAACGTGTTTGCACAGCGAGCCGCCGCAGTCGGGCTGTGTATTTACATGAAACGGGCAGCTGCAATCGGGCTGCCGTCAGCCCGCCGCGCCGCCCCTGGACAGAGGACCGCCGCGATTCACGCCTGAATTTAGAGCCATTAAAGACGACACTGTGGATATGGAATGGTGCATGCCGCTGGGCCAAGTGTTCCGCCTCTGAAAAACACCGGAATCATGGACAGTCATCCGCTGTAAGTGCAAAAAGCTGTGCATGGCTGTGTCTGTCTCTCTCTCTCTCTCTCTCTGTGTGTGTCTGTCTGTATGTATGTGTGTGTGTGAGTGAGAGAGAGAGTGTGTGTTGACGTTTCCCAGTGGCTGCTTGACTGATGGTGCCGCATTGACAGAGACAGCGGCCAGCCGGTGTGGCTGCTCACTGACCGGGGGTGGGGACCGGGGACTGACACCCAGCCTGCCTGCTCCCGGAGGATTTCTGGTCATGTGTGTTGTTTTGTTTACCGTAGAGAGGACGCATGTTTACTGCTATAAAGCCGTGTGTGTGTGTGTGTGTGTGTGTGTGTGTGTGTGTGTGTGTGTGTGTGTGTGTGTGTGTATGGGTGGGTGTGTTTGTGACTGAAAACAAGGACCACGTGATTTTTTTGCCAAGAGCAAGATAATTATATATAAGTGCTGGATGTTTTTATTGTGGAAGGGAGAGGCCACTGGTGTGTGCTGAACAGTGGTGGAAGGTAGTACATTTACAGTTCTGAGGTACTTGTACTTTACTCGAGTATTTCCATTTCCTACTATTTGTACTTCTACCCTACCACACTTCACAGGCAAATATTGTACTTTATTACTCCACTGCATTCATTTGACAGCTACAGTTACTGGTTTCAAGATTTCACATGCAAAACATATTTAAGCTTATAAAGCTTACATCATAAACCCCTTAACAGACATGTTAATGTACCCAAAAAATGAAGGTTACTGTTTTTCAGACCTTTAACAAAGGGAGCATAAGGCCTGTAGTGGTACCTTTTGTGTGGAAAACACTTTGGAGCCATAGCCACAACAGTCTGAACCACTTCTATGGTAACAGCTGCTGCACTGATACGGGGATCCGTAAACTGCTTTGCACAGTTGGAATCAAGAGACTTAGAGTTTCAGGAAATGTATGATTTGTCAAGGTTGTGTGAAGATTGAGTCCGGTACAGACCAAAACACACCGAAAGCAGAGATACCAAGGCCAAAGCGTCCCACAGGTGGGACGGTGTATTTTAAAAGGGTAGTGGTTCCCAAACTTTTTGGCTTGTGACACTGAAATGATCCAATGTAGAGCTGCAGCGATTAGTAGATTAATCGATTGGTTGATGGACAGAAAAATGATATGCAACTATTTTGATGAATGAGTAATCGTTTAAGTTATTTTTCAAGTAAAAATGTCCAAAAATTGCTGTTTTCAGCCTCTCAGATCTGAAGATCTTCTGCTTTTCTTTGTTTAATGTCAGCGTAAACTCAATATCTTTGGGTCTGGGACTGTTGGTCAGACAAAACAAGACGTTTGAGGATTTAAACTTGGACTCTGGGAAACTGGGAGGGACAGTTTTCATGTTTTTCAGAAATTTAATTGAACTATTTTTGAATAGTTTGAATAGTCTGAAT